>NC_138990.1:45016373-45251783 GCF_964341445.2 Mesoplodon mirus
GGGCATTTGTGTGTCTTCTTTGGATAAAAATCATTTATCCTTCATTGTTAAGTTGTAAGAGTTCTTTATATATTCTGCATGTCCAAGTTCCTTATCAATATATGATCTACAAATATTTTCTTCCATTTTGTAGGTTTTTTCCCCACTTTCTTGACAGTGTCCATTGAAGCACAAAACTTTTTAATTTTGATGAAGTCCAGTTTATTTCTTTTTTCCATTGCTTGTGATTTTGGTACAACATGTTTAAGAAACAGTTGCCAAATCTAAAATCATGAAGATGTTCTCCTGTGTTTTCTTGTAATAGTATTATAGTTTTAGCTCTTAACATTTAGGTCTTAGATCTGTTTTGCATTCATTTTTATATAGGGTATGAGGTGGGGTCCAACCTCATTTTTTTGCATAAAGATAGCCAGTTGTTTCAGCTCCTTTTTTTCCCCACTGAAGCTTTTGGAAATTTTAAGCAGAAAACTGATATGGTCAAACATATATTTAAAGATCACTCTGCTATTGTGTAGAGAATGTCAGCTCCTACTTCTCTAAATGTTAGAATGCCAACAAAAGATACTGCGAATTGAGCAGAAACATGGTTTCTGAAAAGTCACGAGAATAAAATGTTTCAAGAGAAGGTGGTCAACTGTGTAGAATCCTACTGAATGATTACTGTATATGTAAGGGAACTAAATACTGGATTTGGCCATTAGGCTTTTTGAAGAAGAACAGTCTTGGTAGAGTAGTAGTAAGAGCAGTTGGATTAGCATTGGTTGAGGAATGAAGTTGGAGAGACAGAAACTAGAGATAACTCTTTAAAGAAGATTGCCAGGAAGATTTTTTTTGTCAGTGTAGACAAGCTTGTCCTAAAATGTGTATGAAAAGGCTAGAATAGCTAAAACAACTCTGACAGAAAAAGAAGTGAGAGGAATCAGTCTGCCCGATTTAAAGAATTTATTTAGTTAAAGTAATTAAGACAGTACAGTATTGGGGGAGGCACAGATACACAGATCATTGTAACAGAATAAAAAACCCAGAAATAGATTGAACCGTGGCCTACTGGTTTTTGCCAAAGGTGAAAAGCAATTCAATGAAGAAAGGATATTTCCTTAACGTTTTCAACAAATGGTGCTAGAGCAGTTGGGCATCCATGAGTAAAAAGGTGAACCTCTACTCAAAATTCACACATTGTACCAAAATTAATTCAAACTCTATCATCAGTTTAAATGTAAAATGTAAAACCATGAGACTTTGAGAAGAAAACATAGGAGAAAATCTTTGGGACCTAAGATTAGGTGAAGAGTAGATATAACACTAAACCACAATCCATAGAAGATTTTAAAAATTAATAAATTGGATTTCAACAAAATTAAAAATATTTGCTCTACAAAAGACCCTGTCAAAAGAATGAAAAAACTAGTTACAGACTTGGAGAAAATATTCCCAAACCACATAACCTGACAAAGGACTTACATGTAAAAAGAACTCTCAACACTCAATAGTTTAAAAAAAAAGGGGTGGGGGGAACCATCCAATTAGAAAATAGGCAAAAGAGGGAATTCCCTGGCGGTCCACTGGTTAGGACTCTGTGCTTCCACTGCAGGGGACATGGGTTTGATCCCTGGTTGGGGAACTAAGATCCTGCATGCTGCACTGCGCAGCTAAAAAAAAAAAAAGAAAGAAAATAGGCAAAAGACACGAATAGACATTTCACCAGAGAGGATATATGGATTACAGATAACTACATGAAAAAGTGCATAACATCATTAGCCGTAGAGAAATACAAATTAAAATGATGATGAGATATCACTGCATGCCCTATTAGAACAACTAAAATAAAATATAGTGAGAACACCAAATGCTGATGAGGATGCAAAGAAACTGGGTCTCTCATACATTGCTAGTGGGAATGTATTAAAGTAGTATAGCCACTCTAGAGAAGTCTGGCAGTTTCTTATAAAGTTAAACATATACTTACCATCTGACTCAGCAGTAACATTCCTGGGTGTTCATCCCAGAGAAATGAAAACTTATGTATACACAGAAACTTGTACATGAATGTTCATAGCAACTTTATTTGTAATAGCCAAAAACTAAAAACAACCCAAATATCCTTAGATGGGTGAGTGATTAAACAAATTGTGATGAGTCCATTCAGTGGAATATTACCCAGCAATAAAATGAAACAGACTAGTATTACATACAACAACTTGGGTAGATCTCAAGGGCATTATGCTGGGAAAAGTGAAAACAACCGTTTCAAAAGGTTGCATTATGCATGATTCCATTTATATAACATTCTGGAAATGGCAAAAGTAGAGAAATGGAAAACAGATTATTCGCCAGGGTGTAGGGATTATATAGGAGGTAGAGGAGTGAGTGATACAACAGTTTTCTGCCTTCTTTGTGGCACTGACTACACAAATCTATATATGTGATAAAATTGCAGAGAACAGTACTTTCATAATGTCTGTAGATTGTACCAGTGTCAGTTTCTTTTTGTACTATGATGTAAGATGTTATCATTGGGAAAAACTGGGTAAAGGGTACACAGAACTTCTTTGTACTGTTTTTGAAATTTCCTGTGGCTATAATTATTTTAAAACAAAAGTTTTAAAAAGAAGTTTGCTGGGAAGGGGAACAGAGAAATGCAGTGTTAGTTGGAGGGATGTGGGGTTGAGAGTGGGGTTTTTTGTTTGTTTGAATTTTGCTTTTTTTAGAAAAGATAGGGGAGGGACTTCCCTGGTGGCGCAGTGGTTAAGAATCTGCCTGCCAATGCAGGGGACTCGGGTTCAAGCTCTGGTCCAGGAAGATCCCGCATGCTGCGGAGCAACTGGGCCCGTGTGCCACAATTCCTGAGCCTGTGTTCTAGAGCCCGCGAGCCACAACTACTGAGCCCGCATGCCACAACTACTGAAGCCCATACGCCTAGAGCCTGTGCTCTACAACAAGGGAAGCCACCGCAATGAGAAGCCCGCACACCACAACAGAGTAGCCCCCGCTCGCCACAACTAGAGAAAGCCCGTGCACAGCAACAAAGACCCAACGCAGCCAAAAATAAATAAATTTATAAAAAGGGGGGGGAAGAGACTTAAACATGTACATATGCTAATTATAATGATCCATAAAAAGAAATTGGTGATGCAAATGAGGGAAAAATTACAGGAGCAAAATATCTTAAATCTTTGGCTTGAAAAATACTACTATTTACGTATTTCTGTCCTGTTATTTATAAATGAGGTTATCTTTACAACTTTTTGTAAACGATTCTACAGATAAATGTGGCTGTACTATGGTGTAGTCCTTTAATGTTCTAAAAATTCCACAAGCTTTTGTATTACATTATGGAACTAGATCACTAAATAAATGGAATTCCAAGAGTTTTTATCACACTTGCTGGTATTTGTCTTTAAATAACTTAAAAAAGAATTTTATGTCACTTTGTACTGTTTTCCCTTTCAGATTTTCATCCAGTATTGGTAGGTTGTTAATTTCCTTAGACTAAAAAGTATTTGCACATATATATGTTTATGAATAACCTTAATTGTTTACTATTTAAGAATTAAATGAGTGGTGGTTTTATTTTGTTCTGTGTCATATAGTGGATTTTAATCTCTATTTTACCAAACTATTCTCCTGTTTTGCCCTTTATCTAGAACTTAGTAATATCAAATGCTCAGTGCAAATTATTGGCTGTTTATTTCAGGGATACGGCAGGCCAGGAGCGATTTCACACCATCACAACCTCCTACTACAGAGGAGCAATGGGTATCATGCTAGTATATGACATCACCAATGGTAAAAGTTTTGAAAACATCAGCAAATGGCTTAGAAACATAGATGAGGTAAGACCTAGAAATTGCGTAAACCCTACATAAACACACATTTGTGTGCTTGGTTAAGAAGAATAAATATTCCAGTTGATCTTATAGTGTTTGCTATCATTAGTGTTGAATATTTCTACTTATTTACAGGGTAATGTTATTTTTTGCCTACCTTTTTCTTAAAATTTTGGGCAGATCTGTTTTGAACCCCATCCAAGGCAATTACCAGATTACCCAGAAACTCTATACAGCCATCTTGTAAGATGGCCCCAAATAGAAGCTACCAGTGGTTTTACACACCTGTCTAAATGAATTCTTTCTTGGGGAATTTTTATTGAATGAATGAATTACATTTTCAATAGTAATTTTAAAAATGTATTTTTGGGAATTCCCTGGCAGTCCATGGATTAGGACTTGGCACTTTCACTGCTGTGGCCAGGGTTCAATCCCTGGTCAGGGAACTAAGATCCCACAAGCCAGGTGGCATGCCAAAAATAAATAATAAATAAATAAAAACGTATTTTTAAGTTATGTAAATACTGTATCACTTCTAGGCATTTTGAAAGATACAGAGTACTAATACAGTAAAATGCTAACCAAGAAAATAGTGCCATATCATTGCACGTGAAGATGTCAGTTTTTATAAGGTAGTGTGTCAAAGCATGTCTGTTTCTGTGCTGCAGCATAGGTAGCTTCTTGTTGGAATTATTTTTCATGTCTTATTTCTACCTTCTATGCTTTGAATTTCATTAAGACTAACTCTTGGGAATTCCCTGGCGGTCCAGTGGTTAGGACTCTGCACTTCTACTGCAAGGGGCCCGGGTTTGATCCCTGGTCCGGGAACTAAGATCCCGCAAGCTGTGTGGCACGGCCAAAAATAAAAAACCTCTTTAAAGCAACTTTAGACTGGAAACACAAAGACCAAGTCTTAAGCCAGTATTAGACCAAAGATAATAATATCTTCAATGGTAACAATCCTAAGGGCTTACTACTGACTTTTCCGTTGCTACAGGAAGTCTGTTAGTATTTAATAATCTGTTAATGAGACAGATTTTGAAACCAAAGACAAAGCCTCCATTTAAAATTTCCTTAGCCTTTATTTTATTGTTTGGCCAAGTAGCATGTGTAATAAGAGCAATTTATGTAGAGAGACTATGCAGTGTTCCAGCAGCAACCGATTTTCCAATTCTGTGACATCAACTGGATGTCCTACAATTCAATCCTGTTCTGACACTAATTAGCCTTAGTGTCAGACTCCACAGGTTTAAGGACTCAGTCCCACAAGACTGCTCTTCCTTCGAATGCAAATCCTGGGTCCCCCCAGGCTACCTGCACTTCTGTGTGACTTGGCTACAAATTTGGAGGTTCCCATGACCCATTTTGGGGTTCAGTAATTTGCTAAAATGACTCACAGAACTCAGGAAAGAGCTATACTTACAATTGTATTATAAAGGACACAACTCTGGAACTGCTAAATGGAAGAAATGCATAGACAGTGTATGGGGGTTGGAGAATGCAGAGCTTCTAGGCTGTCTCTGGACATGTAACCCTCTTGGCACCTTGATGTGTTCACCAACACAGAAGATACCCTAACTTCATTGTTTCCAGGTTTTAATGCAGGCCTCGTTACATAGTCATGATAATTAAATCATTGACCTCTGGTGATTGACCCTAATCTCTAGGCCCCTTCACCTTGTGGCGGGTGGGGGTTAAAAGTCTCAACCCTCGGTGTTTGGTTCCTCTGGTGACCAGCCTCCATTGTGAAACTCTGTAAAGGCCCTGCCGAGAGTCCTCTATTAGCATAAATTTAGGTAAACAGAAAGAGGCTTGTTATGAATAACAAAATACGCTCCTATCACTCAGGAAATTAGGAGCACTGTGCCAGGAATAGGAACAAAGACCAAAAATATGTTTCTTATTATACCACAGGCTCATACATTTAACTTGGTAGGCTGGATGGCTTAAGTTTCCCAGCATGAGAACTAACATACGTAAAACCCAGCCATTAAAAAAAAATCTGTTTTTCTGATACATAAGAGATTGACTTTGTCTAATTTTTAATGTGTTGTAGAAATTTAAACTTTAACAGCTGAATTGATCCAGCAACGTTTAAGAAAAGATTATATATATCATGGTCAAGAGAAATTTACCTAGGAATGCAACATATGAAATAATGTAATACACCGTATTAATAAAAGACAAAAACCATATGATCTTGTCAACAGACACACGCAAAAAAACCCATTTGGCAAAATCTAAAAGACGTCTGTGAAAATCCCACAGACAACATCATCCTTTCCCCTACAATCAACATGATTAGGATGCCTGCTCTGGCCACTACTGTTTAACATTGTACTAGAGGTTCTAGCCAGGGCATTTAGGCAAAGAAAAAAAAGAGCACCCAGATTGGAAAGTAAAATTATATTTGTAAATGGTGTGATCTTGTATATAGAAAATCCTAAGGAATCCACACACTTCCACCAAAAAATAAAATGATTAGAACTAATAAGTTCAGTACGGTTGTAGGAAGCAAGATTAGTATACAAAAATCAGTTGTATTTATATACATTAGCAGCAAATAATCAAAAAATGAAATTAAGAATATAATTTTATTTATAATAGCATCAAAAAGAAAAAATAAGAAAAATTTAACCAAAGAAGCACAAGGCTTTGAAAACCATAAAATGTTAAAAGAAACTAAAGAATATCTAAATAATTGGGAAGACATCCCATGTCCATGAATTGGAAGATTCCATATTGTTAAAATGGCAGTACTGCCCAAAGTGTTCCACAGATTTAGTGAAATCCCTATCAGGATCCCAGCTGCTTCTTTTGGATGGTGGTGGGGGTTGACAGGCTGATTCTAAAATTCATATGGAAATTCAAGGTACCCAGAATAGCCAAACAGTCTTGAAATAGGCAGTGACGTTTAAGCTGAGACCTGAAGAGATGAGTAGAAGGTATCCAGGTGAGGATGGGGCTGGTGGAAATAATATGATGGATTCAAATTTAAGACAAACCAAGTCTCATAAATTACTTTTGGTGTCCAGAGAACATAATTGTGTTGCTGCAGGGATATTTCAGGGAAAGGTGCATTGGGCCAAAGATAGACAATTTGAGATATTTTCCCCATCCCATGGGTTGCTTTTTCATTCTGCTGATAGTGATCTTTAACACACAGAAGTTTTTAATTTTGATGACGTACAATTTATCTGTTTTTTCTTTTTTGTTGCTTATGCTTTTGGTGTCATATCTGAGAAATCATTGCCAATTCCAAGGTCATAAAACTTTTTCCCTATGTTTTTTTCTAAGAGTTTAATAGATTTAGGTCTTCTGTTTAGGTCTTTGATCCAATTTTGAGTATGGTGTTGTAAGTTAAAGGTCCAACTTCATTCTTTTGCATGTTGATATCTGGTATTCCCAACACCATTTGTTGAGAAGACTGTCCTTTCCCCCATTGGATGGTCTTGGCACTCTTGTTGAAAATCATTTGATGGTGTACTCAAGAGTTTATTTCGGGTATCTCTATTCTGTTCTTTTTGTCCATGTCTGTCCTTACGCCAGGAGCACACTGTTTTGATTACTGTAGCTTTGTAGTAAGTTTTGAAATCAGGAAGTAAGTGTGAATCTTCCAACTTTGCACTTCTTTTCAAGATTGTTTTGGCTATTCAGGGTTCCTTGATATTCCACATGAATTTTAGAGATGGATTTTCCTATTTGTGCAAAAGATTTCATTAGGATTTCAGTGGAGCAACATTTATTTTTAACTGATTTTTGTGCATGGACTCCCCTAGCAATGTGACTTTTTGAGACTCTAAGGGTTCTATAGAATTTTAAACTAAGGTTTCTTATAGGGTAATACACATTATCTAAAATCGTGATCCAGCTTGGATTTAGACTGTGTAAGAAATTACAGTTTCAGATCTTTTGCATGTCCTCTCTTGTTGAGAATGTTTCTAGAAACTAGACAGCCTCCTATAAAGTCATTTTTATTAAGCCATAATTCATGGTAGTGTGTAAATTAAATTTTTATTTCATTTTAGCATGCCAATGAAGATGTGGAAAGAATGTTACTAGGAAACAAGTGTGATATGGATGATAAAAGAGTTGTACCTAAAGGAAAAGGAGAACAGGTAAAAATCTCTGAATGAGACTAATATGCTGCCCTTTCTTTGTGAAGATGGTGTTGCATTTGATTGTTTTTACATTAGTGGTAGTGGAGTGCACTTGAGCTATTCGCATCCTTTTAAAAATGCTGTTGGAAATGATAGCTTATCATTTGAGTGAATTTTTGTTTGTTTTCTAAGGAGCTTGACCATTTGAGTCTTGACCCATTGAAATAATCTGTTCATTTTAGATAACCTAGTTGAGATTACTACCTTTAGAATAATATTACTGTTTCCTTTAGGATGCTAAAGTCATCAGTTGGTAACCTATATACTTGATAATTCTATGATGATATTTTGCTTCTATTTTAGATTGCAAGAGAGCATGGTATTAGATTTTTTGAGACTAGTGCAAAAGCAAATATAAACATCGAAAAGGCGTTCCTCACATTAGCTGAAGATATCCTTCGAAAGGTAAATTTCTTTTTTCTTTTTCTTTTCTTTTCTTTTTTTTTTTTTGACTGCTGAGGTGCCTGGTGTCACATTTGAACATTTCATGTTTTCTAAAGTACTAGATTTACATACAGAAATTGGGTTTGGGTGGTATTGTTTCTGAACGTTTACCCATCACCAATATATAATCCTCCAAAGTAAAGAAAGGAACTGGAAGGAACAGGCAGCCATCTAGAAATCTCTAGGATCTAGTCATTGTTAACAGTTGACATTCTGAGCTCCAGTACTCAGTCTCTAGCCTAATTTCATACTCCTTTTTCCAACTTTTTGTCTGGTACCTGGTGTTACGGCTCTTCTGTTTCATTTCTCTTATATATCCTTTGCATTCCCATAGATAAAAAATTTAAGATAAGAGGTGAATCTATGATGTAGTTATTGGTACAAAATCACTATTCTTCTACATAGTCGTTTCTCAGATGTGCCAGTGAAGGGCATGTATATACTATATACTGAATAAATAGAGTAAGTCTGCCCCCAAATTTCATTTACCCAATCATTTCAACCTGTAAGGTAAAAAAAAAAAAAAAAAAAAAAAAGCTGAAAATTGATCTTGGGGAATTTTACCTTGAGGTTAGTTTCTGTGTTTAATTCGTGAATCCCCAAATTTGCCAGTACAAGTAACTTGTAGCAAAATTGGGAAATCTGATTTTCATATTTTCCCCTCAAATGACTAGATAAAATACACAGTTATGAATTAAGATTATGAGTCCTAAATTCTCTATTCAATCTTATGGTATATTTAAATGCAAATAAAATAGAGAAAATCTGACACAATCCTGAAGGAGAAGCAAGCATTGTATAGGAGAAAATTTAATTGCTTCTGGTAACCTTTCTGTTTTTATACTTGAGATATCAGTATTCCCCCCCCAAAAAAAACCCCTCAAATTTCATACACACACACATATAAATCTAAGCTGTAATAGAGGTGGTATTATCAAGTGTAAATCTAATGAAATTTCTGAGGAACCAAGCAACTTAATTTTTTTGAGGGGAGAGCTATCTGTTTACTATAGTGTCCAAACTAGAAAAAACAGTTATCACTTATTGCTGTTTAGAGTAACTACAAAAGTTGTGCCTGTCCACATCTGCTGACATCCTGCATATCATGTCTGATATCTATAATGTATTGATATATTGAGTAATAAAAAGCAAGTGAGGATATAACATGTGAGATAAATGATCTTTTAAAAATTATATATGATACCAAAAACACATGTACACATACACACACACACACATTTGGTTATGCTTAGCAAATAAGGATCTGGAAGGATATATACCAGACTCTAAGTAGTGAGTACTCTAGTGTGTTGGTGGGAAGGGGAAGGGGATACAGGACAGAATCACTTTTACCTCATGTACAGTTTTGTTTTGAAATTTTAACTTGCTTCTTTTTAAAGTTATAAAAACAATTTAAAAAATATTTTTACACAACTGGATATAGGTAAAAACCCATTAGAATTCCTTGAGGAAATATATTTTTATTTTAAAATATTCCTGTAAGAAACAAAAAGTAGAACAGAAAAATACTAGGTAGACTACGAAAAAACATTTGTATTTTTAATTAAATGAAGGGAATAACAGATAGAAAAATACTTTAATTGGTGGGAAGTATAATACTTTGTATTTCTGAGATTGGTGGGTTACAGTGAAAAATTATTTCAGTACTTATAGGAATTATCACAAAACTTACTGAAATACCCGTGTTCTCTGTGTTTTTTCTCTTTCTGGAAATTTGGTCTTCTCCATTGTTTCTGACTTCTTTCTGTATTATATCCCTTGATCTTCTTCCAAATCTTTGCATTTCAAAAAAATAGTGCTATATAGGCATATAATTTGTGTGTCAGTGAGGTAGATCTTCCTTGTCATATTAAAGGTTAAAAGGTATGGATGCACCAATAAATAAAGATCTCAGTCTAGAGGCTTCCCCAGGTAGGCAGGCCCAATTGTGAGGCAGCATTTTTTCCCCATACACATACATGCACTTTTCAGTGTGATAAAGTTATGAGTTAAAACATCAAACATAAACTTGCTTTAAAAGATGTAGGGCCTCCCTGGTGGCGCAGTGGTTGAGAGTCCGCCTGCCGATGCAGGGGATACGGGTTCGTGCCCCGGTCTGGGAGGATCCCATATGCCGCGGAGCGGCTGGTCCCGTGAGCCATGGCCGCTGGGCCTGCGCATCCGGAGCCTGTGCTCCGCAACGGGAGAGGCCACAACAGTGAGAGAGGCCCGCATACCGCAAAAAAAAAAAAAAAAAAAAAAAAAAAAATAAAAGATGTAAAATACGGTAGTGATTCCTGACTAGCAACCTTCTGTGCAGTGCTTTTTCTCCTGAGTTGATAAAAGAAAAAAGAACTTTAGAATGAAAGCAGTTTAAAACATTTAAAACTTAATTATTTGAATAGATAATTCATTCCCATGATTCAGACATTTAAAATAAAAAGAGTAAACATACAGAGAAGTTTCTCACTATATTCCCCCAACTCCTCATCCTTACCCCATGGGTAACCAATAATTAATTTCTTAGTTACTAATATATGAGTAAATATGAATATATATACATTTTATTCCCATCCTCCCCCCCTTTTCTTTAAAAGAAAAAAAAACACGTAAGGCAACATGCTCTGCACTGTTTAGCACTTAATATAAGTAAAATAGTTCCATTTTTAAAATAACTGAGTGCTACTCCTTTGAATAGTCTATTATAATTAAACAGGTTTCCCAATGAGGGACATTTAGGTGATTTTCAGCCTTATGATCTCATAAACTCTGTTGTAGTGAATAATCTTTATATTATTTTACACATGTGCAAGTATATTTGAAGGACAGATTCCCTGAAGTGGCCAAAGAGCATACAGTACATTTATAATTCTGATATATGCCTGCCACCTTCTGCCTGAGGGCTGTACCCTTTTATACTCCTGCCAGCAGTATATGAGAATGTCTGTTTACTCAAACTCTTGGCCAACATAGTGAATTATAAGACTTTCAGATGTTTTCCAACCTGACAGGTGAAAAACACAGATTTACTTTGCAGCTCTCTTATGAATAAGATGAGCATTTTAAAAGATATGTGTAAGAAGCACCTTTGTGTTTCCTTTTCTGTAAACTTTTTTATTCTTTTGCCCACTTTTGCTATTTAGTTATTGGCCCTTTTTTTGAGAGTCTGTTTCAAGGGTCTAAGTTAAATTGTGCAAGGACGGACTGTGAGTGATATGCTAACTGAATAAATGTAGTGACCTCCCTGGCTATAAGCACCCATATATCTTTAACTGACCCACACCCAGGAGTCCCAGAGAAAGAGTACTTCCTATGCAGCTTTTCTTGCTGTGGCCAGGTGCTGAGCTGCCTATTTCTCTTCTGTGCATTTTTCACAAAGACCTTTTTAATGCAAAACTTGCATCTTTAACATACAGTGAAAAGAAGAATTTCATAAGGCAGTGAGATTAGGTGGGTTAGTTCAAAGTGCAAGTAGAAATTTCACCTCAGTATGATTTCAGCAGGCCTCTCTTGGGCTATGTGAGTTTTAGAAATTATTTTAATTTTTTCCCCTTGAGCTACCTTAACTTTATATTGTTTCCATGAGAAAATAAGTTCCCACTTATATCCTAGCTTTTAATTCCATTCATGATGAACATTGTTACATACACAACAGCATGGATAAATCACATAGGATGAATTGCACAGGCTGATACTGAGTAAAAGGAGGAAGAAATCAGATACGAAAGAATACGTAACATACGCTTCCATGTATATGAAGGTCAAAAACAGAAAACACTAATCTATGGTGGTAGACGTCAGAGTACTGGTTACCTTTAGGAGGGTAGTACTGACTGGAAAGGGACACAAGGGAGCCTTCTGGGGGCGTATTATATATGTTCTATATTTTGATCTGGTGGTTTCACAGCATATATTAAAAATCCATCAAGCACAGTTAAGATTTGTGTACGTTACTGTAGGTATGCTACCCCTAAAATGAATTCTGCTTTCATACATATAGTATAGGCTATCCACGTAAAATAGTATATTCTTCTGATTATACAAGTAATATTTAGGATGTTGGGGTAATACAGGATTATACAAAGAGGAAAATAAAATAATTCATAAACCCACCACCTAAGGGTTACTACTATTAACATTTTGGTGTCTCATTTTGATTTTTTTCTGTATCCATTTTTAACATGAATTATATACAACTTTGCATTCTGCCCCACCCTATTTCCTCCACTTAATGTTAGTGTATCATGGTTAAAATTGCCTTTTTAAAGCAATGCTATGGAAATACAAGCTCCGATCTCAAAAGGCAAGTAAAACTAAACAGAAAAGGGCTGTTTCACTTCTCTGAAGTTAGACATGATCCAACATTGGTTTTATACATATGCTTGATGATGCTTTTTAAGTACTAAGTACTCAGGGGTCAGGCCAGGAGATACTATACGTCTCTTCACAAGAGTTAGGGCAGAGAAGATTTCAGAAGTTCTACAAAGGAAAGCCAGGAGGCCTCAAGACATTTCACAACTTGGAAGAAAAAGGCAAAATGAAGATCAAAAACAAAACTTCCATTTCTTTACTTTGCATGGGAGAGAAAACCTATCTCATGTGACTGTAATTGCACTGTTACATAAATTAACATTTATGAGAATACTGCTGTTAAATCTTGATTTATCCATGGCAGTGTTTTTTCACGGGTTGCTTTCCTTGTGTGTTTGTTCCAGACCCCTGTAAAAGAGCCCAACAGTGAAAACGTAGATATCAGCAGTGGAGGAGGCGTGACAGGCTGGAAGAGCAAATGTTGCTGAACGCTCTCCTGTTCCATCAGTTGCCATCCACCACCCTGTTTTCTCTTCCTGCTGCAAAATAAACCACTCTGTCCATTTTTAACTCTTCAACAGATATTTTTGTTCCTCATCTTTTAACTCCTAGTCCACCTGTTTTATTTGTTCTTTCATCTGTGACTGCTTGCTGACTTTATAATTTTCTTCAAACAAAAAAATGTATAGAAAAATCATGTCTGTGAGTTCATTTTTAAATGTACTTGCTCAGCTCACCACTGCATTTCAGTTGTATTATAGTCCAGTTCTTATCAACATTAAAACCTATAGCAATCATTTCAACTCTATTCTGCAAATTGTATAAGAATAAAAGTTAGAATTAACAATTTTATTTTGTACAACAGTGGAATTTTCTGTCATGGATAATGTGCTTGAGTCCCTATAATCTATAGACATGTGATAGCAAAAGAAACAAAAGCCAGGAAAACACTCATTTTCGCCTTGTGTATGTAAATGGGGTTAATTTTGTCCTGTGCCTTATGTGGAAAGGAACTTCTTTGGTTCTTCCTTTTTTTGTTTTGGTGGAAGCATGTGCAGGAGACATATCATCGAAACATAAAGCATTAAAATGTTTGTGGTTTGCTTGGCTGTAATTTTCAAAGTAGTTAACTGAGGACAAAGGATAATGCAGAAATGATAGCTTTGGTTTGTGGAGTCTCATTTCAAGTGGCCTTTATATTTAAAACTATTCCTGCCACCGGTTCTTTTCCTTGGCCACTTTTTCCTTGTGTCTCTTCCTGCATGCTGCTTTATTTGCTTCTCCCCCACCACCCTGTGGTATGATTTATTTAAAAATGAAAGGGGTAAACTAGCAGGTTTGTCGAGTTTAACATAAAGCACTGATTTAACTTGCTAAGTAAACTGAAAGATAAATTCTAACTGCCTGTTATCAAATGTCAGTTAACTGTGTCCTCCCCTCATTTTCTCTCTCCCCTAAAGCTTCTGTCCCAGATTCCTTCATTTGCTGTTCGACTTCATGTTCCTCTTCTCTTTCCCTCTTTGTTCCCTTCCTGTCTCTCCACTGAGTTTATGAAATGGAAGAGTTAATTGCATGCACTAGTGTTTGGAGGGTGTTGTGGTTTGTCTTTCTAATTAGGTGTATAGCCTATTCACTTTCCTAGAATAAATCTCTTAACCTAAATTTGAATAGTCTCCATTTTGGCAACTCCTCTAGCAGTTTGGTAGCCCAATCAAGGTTGTTTCAAAAAGGTGGGAAGGAGGAGTGAAATTTATTAACATGTTTGCCAAATATATTGAGATTTGGCCTTTGAAGAACATTTTTTCAGTGTTAAGTTGTCTTTACCTTAAGATTTAGAAGTACTTTCGAATATTATTAATTTTAAGTCCTATCTTCACATCCCTTTGGAAAATTTGTATCACCATGGATTTGGAAAAAGGACAACAAAGGCTTTTCATGTGAAGATAAGATACTCTAGCTCTCTCTCACCCTGTCATTTTTTCACTTCATTTTTCTAGTTTTGCTTCATTGCTTATCATTAGGATAGGGTAAGTTAAGTTTGCTATGCTGCTAGCATCCTAAGATGATACCTTTGTTGAAATAATTGTGAATAGCATGATTCATTTCTAGCAGAGGCTGAGTTTAGGACAGCAGCTTCCATTGAAAAGTCTTTTTGTGTCGTGGATAGCATTTTAATGACCTCTTGGCTCACATAAACAACATAGGGACGTATCTGCTATGAACATCCATGAATTTTCAGATAGTGCCCTAAAAGTGATTTTATATGCCTCACTGGTGGTGGTTGTTAGGTTTTTTGCCTCACTTGACTTTATCATTGTTTACTTCTAGTAAAAGCAGCATTGCCAAATAATCCTTAATTTTCCATTAAAAATAATAATGAAATGATGTTAAGCTTCTCAAAAAGTTTTAGGTTAAACCTACTGTTGTTAGATTAATTTTAATGTGTTTGTTGCTTTCCTTTATCTGGAATGTGGCAGTAGCTTTTTTTATTTTTAACCCTTTTTAATCCTTATTCAGTTCAGTGACTTAAGGTTTGAGAGCTAAACACTGGGATTTTTGGGTAACAGACTGACAGTTTTGTTGTTTGCATACTTATAATTGGCATTGTACATAGAAAGGATATGGCTACCTTTTGTTAAATCTGCACTTTCTAAATATCAAAAAAAGGGAAATGGAGTATAAATCAATTTTTGTATAATCTGTTTGAAACATGAGTTTTATTTGCTTAATAATAGGGCTTTGCCCCCTTTTCTGTAAGTCTCTTGGGATCGATCCTGTGTAGAAGCCGTTCTCATTCAACACCAAACAGTTAAGTCCATTCTCTGGTACTAGCTACAAATTCGGTTTCATATTCTACTTAACAATTTAAATAAACTGAAATATTTCTAGATGGTCTATTTCTGTTCATATAAAAACAAGACTTGATTTCCAACTGCGTGGCTTGGTTTTCATTTATTTATGGAGTTTAAGATGGAGGATTCCTTCTGAAAATAGTGCAGAATAGCAAACTGGGTATTAGAGGAGCAGAAATAGAAGGAGAATAACTTTTTCAACTAGGGAATGCTGGGAAGGCAATTTCAAGGGCCATCATTGGAAGAAACTGCATTTTAAAAGAATCATCCTGGCATCAAGTGCACAACCGTAGTCACTCCCCAGCTAACACTTGCTAGAATGTGCCAGAGGCCAACTACAACTGAAGTCAGCTGATTACCCGGGGGCACCAAGGTAAGGCTGCCATGCTGGAGGATGAATCCTTGTTTTAGCAGTGACTGTCCTCTTATCTGAAAAATGTAAAGTGTTTCCTACTTTTTTTGTGAACCATAAAAAACTACTTGGGCTTTTTTTATATGTAGTATTGATGAAAGAAATGTTTGATCCTGTATTAAGGCCTTATTAGTCAATAAATAAAGATAAATATTTGTTAACAAGATTATCTCTGCTGGAAGGATATATAGAGGTTTTCTCATAGTGCAGTTTTTATAAGGATCACCTAGAGTGATGTTAATGCTTCCCCGTTCACTCCCATCAGCACAGAATTTTGTGTCTCGGGTGGGGCCTGTGATTTCTGCCTTTAAGATTGGCATAGGAAAACAGACCATGGCCTCTGCCTTTACATTTATGATCTAGTTTAGAAAGCAAAAGGAATTAGTGATCAGGTAAACATATACAAGAGCCAAATAGTTGTGATCCAGATTCAAGTGCTGTATTAATAGAAGAGCAAGTTCAGTTGGTGTGGTGTTTGAGAGAGGAGGGAGGGACATGAATTGGTCTTCAGATATGTGGATTGAATGGCTAGGGCTAAGGGGAGGTTAAGAAGAGACCACGAGCACATTAGAAACAAGCTTTGCTTTTGTGGCAGACTAGAAGTCCAGCTGGACAATGTGATAGGCAATAGGAGTCCTGGTGAGCCCTGCAGAGTGGTGGGAGCAGCGTGTTTGAGGAAAGCGAGTCTAGGTGGGCTGGAAGAGGAGAAACGGGTTCTAGAGATCAGACAGAAGGTTGCTGAATTATTGCGATATGAATAAGACCAGACTAAAATGATGGCAGAGGGCAGGCTTAATATACAGGGGAGTATGTGAAAGAGAAAGACTGTCTCTTGCCTAGTAGGAAGTGGATTAGGTACTTGTGGCACTGTTCTTTGGGTTATGTCATCAACAACCTGGTGGAGTAGTATCATTTGTACAAAATAAACTCTCAGGGTTAAGTAATTTGCTTCAGGTTGTACTGCCAGTTGGTGCTGGAGTTGGATTTTGAAACCAAGCCAGTGCTCAAGTCTATTTTCACCTTCTCCATATCACAGTTTCTCAGGATAAGGTCCTAAGGTTTGGTTATACTGATTATAATGGGGGTAATAAAACAAACATGTGCCAGAGCCAACAGAGAATGCTGGAGTGTAACCTTAGCTTATCGAGTTAATGTAGCCATTTAGCCTAACCTTGGTACCTCGAACAAAGAACAATGCCCTTGAAAAGTACTTAGCACATTTTACTACTTCTTTTCTGGAAACCTATATTACCCCTTACCATCTTGTTAATTTTGTTTCCTCCTAGTTCACACCATCTCTTGGCTAGAAGTAAATGATGATGAAGTTGCTTTTCACGATTCTCTTAATTGGCTTTCTGAGGCTATGTACTTTGAGGGGGACTTTTGTTACTTAATAATGGCCACAGCAGTGAATAATAGTAATGAAGTAAGTCAAAATACAGGGGCGGGGGGGAAAGGCAGCTGGGTATAAGTTCATGCCAACTTCCTAGGTGGATTTGAGATCAGTATGACTCCCTAAGATCAAGAGCCATGTGGGGGATGTGAGTGCTCCAAGTCAAAATGTTTCGCTGGGACATCGTATTTAGGTCTGAAACTTCCAGCACCAAGATAAAAAGAGGTGGTGTGTTCCTGTTGCATCTAGTCAAAGGGAGAATAACAGTTGCTTAGGAAAAAATCTGTAGCAAAAAATTCAGGAACTTCTAACATTAACTGTCATTGAACTACAAAGTGAAAATGTCTCCAATGCAAGTTCAGAGAAATCCAGACATTTTACGTATCTTCTGACAAAGAACACAATACTTTATATGCTGAGGCCATGCCAAAAAAAAAGATCAAACCTCAGGTCAAACTTACCTAGATCCAACTACCAATTTTACAGGAAATCTAAGGACAGAGGAATATATTAAACTACATCAGTCAACAAAATCCAGACTGGTCAATTTTACAGGATAATTGATCCAGTCTCTTCAACAATTAAGTTCCAATGGAGAGAGAGATTGTAAATTAACAAAAGATGGAAAGGAAAAAAAAAAAAAACAGGCAAAACTAAACCTTAATGTGTTTAGGGAAGTACAGAAATAATAGAATATTAAGGAAACGATTAAAAGTCAGGGAGGGGTATTCTTAGGGAGGGAGGAGTTATACATTGTAGGGGGACATGAAGGGTTTTGGGGATAGCAAAATCCTATCTTATGACATGGATGTTGTTTACAAGGGAGTTTGCTTTATAGCAATACATTAATCTACACATTTGTCCTATGTGGGTTTTAAAGTTTGTATTTAACCATAAAGGGTTCCGTGTGTGTGTGTGTGTGTGTGTGTGTGTGTGTGTGTGTGTGTTAAATGATACCACAATTTTCAGGACTATAGAACCAGTCTGAGAGGCTTTGCAGCCAAGACCAATGCTCAAAATCAAGCTTAGCAGAATTGGTCTCCTAAGGCGCTACAGTCCCTGCTGCTGAGCATCAGGCCCCAAGAATTGTCACTGAAATAGGGACTTCCCTGGTGTTCCTGTGGTTAAGACTCCACACTCCCAATGCAGGGGGCCCGGGTTTGATCCCTGGTCAGGGAACTAGATCCCGCATGCCCCAACTAAAAGCCTGCATGCCGCAACTAAAAGATCCCTCGCAGCCAAATAAATATTAAAAAAAAAAAAAAGAATTGTCACTGAAACAATATAGCTGCCACCAATGCAAAATCTTTGCTAAGTCTGTATAGTTCAGCCTCTGTTTCTTTGTTTTCAGTAGCTTTCGCTGCAAAGTCTGGGTTGGTTGGTGGAGCCCAAATTCCAGGCAAGTGAGGGAAAGGGAGTATCTCTTGTTTTCAGCTTCAAAAGTGGGGGTGGGCTCTGACTCTAAGGGTCGGGGATTCAGGTGCTGGGCAGACAAAATGAATGATAAATGCCCCTGGTGTCAGTGATGCTCAAACTTTACTGCACATTAGAATATCTGGGAAGTGTTTTTAAAAATACCAATGTTAAGGTTGCACCCCAGGTCAATTACACAGGATCTCTAGGGTGAGACTGTTAGTGGTTTTCTTGTTTGACTTCCTGTGTGATTGCCATGTACAGCCAAGTTCATGAACCAGTGCCTACACTTGCTACTCAAAGTGTGGTCTTTAGGTCAGCCACATTGGAATCACCTGGGAGCTTGTTAGAACTGTAAAATCTTAATGCCAGGCAAGCGCACGCGCACACACACACACACACACAATATGGCTGTACTGAATTAGAATCGTATCTTGAAACGAGCCCTAGGTGATGCTTGTTATGCACATTCCAATTTGAGAAGGACTGATCTACACTGTTCTTCCAAGGCCAGCCTAAGTCCCACCAGCAAGGATATTCCCTACTCCTGAGCAGGGAAGTGACCTTGCCCTTCTCCATCCATTCTGTAGCAGTTCTGAGCTACATTTCCACTGGGCATGTATTGCAGACTTCCTTGGTTGGGGTTAATTGTCTTCTGTTGGCTCATCTCCTTACCAGACTGTAAGCTCGTGGGCAGGGACCCTGTCTCATCTCCTTTGTGTCTTCACAGTACTCCGCGCACTGCCATCCAAGCGGCAGGAGCTCAGGATGTGTGATCAGTGAACCAGTGACAGCCTTCTCCATCTTTTCTCCCTCTGCACTGGCCTCCTTGTTCCCACCCCGACTTTCATGCATTCACATTTGTATTCCAATTTAAAGGCAACTTCAAATATAACCATAAAATAACCTTAAAATTCAAGCCCAATCTATTTCTACGACTACCTCCAGACACAGGATAACTGGATGACTCCGTGGATCTCCGTTGCCTTGGAGGAGGTGGGCTAGGGAGCCCTCGGAGTGTAAGTATTCTCTGATTCTGTGGTTCCCCTCTGCCTGATTAACCAAGACTCAAAATACTCTAACTCTTGCGATTTGGCAGGGATGGCTATGGAGAAATTATAAATTAAATGGAGCCACTGAGCCACCTTGTGACCATTCTTGGGAACTGCATTTCTTCATTGTGCACCGGAAACTTCTCCAGAGCCCATCAGGCTGAGATCCGTCATCAAGAATTTACGGTTAACACAGCCACACAAAATTAAAATCTCTCTCCCAACCTCCAATAAGATGGGAGTAAAGGAATTTACAAAGTATAATCAATCCTACAAAAACCAAATAAAAAAAGGCAAGAAACATCTGTAAGAATAAAAAATTTTATTTATGCAAATATTGACCTAGGTCTTTAAAAAGTGGGAGATGGAAAACAGAGCTAACTATTCTAGAGCAGAAGTTACAACCTAAGTGTTTTCAAAGGTGGATGCCAATAAAAAGTGAGCAGATTCACCCTGAATCCCACGAGTTCCAGAGTTTAGTGGTACCAGGGACCATGGAGAAGATAAACATGTGGCGATGGGTTAAAAATGGGGATGGGTAGAAAGTCTGTGTAAGAAATAATGGGATCCCCAGGTGTCCCCTCCCACCTCTTGCTTCCAGGAGTTGCTGCCACTCTTCCTGGAGACTTATTATTTGCAGAAATGGAATGACAGAACCTCCAGACGAGGACACAGCATGGGGAAAGGTGGAGGTGAGTCAGAGGGTCGAACACCAGGAGTTCAGTGAATATCTGCATTGGTTTTTTTTTTTAGTTTATTTATTTATTGGCTGCATTGGGTCTTTATTGCTGCGTGTGTGCTTTCTCTAGTTGCGGCGAGAGGGAGCTGTTCTTCATTGAGGTGCGCGGGCTTCTCACTGCAGTGGTTTCTCTTGTTGCGGAGCACGGGCTTGAGGCACGCAGGGGCTTTAGTAGTCATGGCTCACGGGCTCAGTAGTTGTGGCTCGCGGGCTCTAGAACGCAGGCTCAGTAGTTGTGGCGCATGGGCTTAGTTACTCCGCGGCATGTGGGATCTTCCCGGACCAGGGCTCGAACCCATGTCCCCTGCATTGGCAGGCGGATTCTTAACCACTGTGCCATCAGGGAAGTCCCAGTATCTGCATCTTGAATGATGAGCTCCTCAGATTCCTTCCTTCTCCCCTCCCTTTCCCAGAATTTTGGCAGCCAGACACACATAGCCAGGCCAAAGATTTGGAATGTCCTCTCTGGAAAACCTGTCCCCAAAGAAAAGACTCACAAATACTGGAGATTCACCAACTACAAGTTAGCCTCATTGCAGATTATTCTATGTTGAAGGTCTCCAGGCATCAAGATAGATGAATATACATAAAGTTTCCAATCTACCTAGAATATATATATGAGATCATTTAAACACAGAAACATATAGACAAATTAATAAAAATCCATGTTCCTGATCCTCAGACTTAACAGATATTTGCCTTCAATCAGATATTCAGTTCCTCACATTAACATAGATGAGAGAATAAAACAACAAACAAAAAATAGAAAAAGGAAACAAAGGGAAAAAAATGCAGAAAATCAAAGAAAAATCCCAAACTCACTTTCGTTAATGTTCTTGGATATGCGATGATATTGTATCCAAAAAGCAAGATTAGGATGTCATAAAAAAAGAAAAAATGAGATAGAATTCTCTAAAATAAAAACTGTCAACTGAAATAAAAGTTTCAAGAGAATTAGAAGATAAAAGTCAAGGAAATCTTCCTGAAATTAAAACACACACAAAAAAGAGTGAGAAATGGAAAACAGGAGGAAATGATAAGAAATTTAGAAGGCTAATCTAAAAGCCAAAATTTGATTAGTTGGAGGTCTAGAGAAAGAAAATAGGAAAGCTGAAGGAAGGTGGTTATCGAAGAGAGAATGTAAGAAAACTTCCTAGAATTGAGGGATTTTAGTCTCCAGATTGAAAAGGCCTAGCACGAAAAACAAAAAAATTACCTGCACCCAGGGATGTCATCATGACATTTCAGAATTCCAAAGATAAATGATTTAAAAAAAAAAAAAAAAAACAGAGAAAAAGCAGGTCACATACAAAAGAATCAAGGACCTGAATGATTTAAATGTTCCTAAAGTAATACTGAGACCTCGAAAACAATTCTGAGTGAAAAGGATATTCTATGTAGAATTCTATACTCATTCAAATTACCTGTTAAGTGTGAAATGATGTATTCAAATATGCAAAGAGGTAAATGTTTCCTTCCCTTACTGGCCTTCTCAGGAATCTATTGGAGGATATATTCTAGCAAAATGAAAAAGTACACCAGGAAAGAGGGAGACCTGAGATCCTGCAGGGCGGTGCCGCTGGCCTAGGAAGCAACCGATCTCGAGTGGACCCGGAGGACGTGGTCTCCAGAAACGCAAGTGGGAGAAATAGTATTGATAGGTGATGGACATTACAGAGCTGATGGAGCATGTGAAAAGAGTGAGGAAAGGGACCAGGCTAGGGACCAGGCTGTCTGAGAGCAGGGATGAAATCTGCCTGGTTTGCCACTGGATCTCCAGTGCCTAAGTGTTCCTGGCACATAGAAGGTGCCCAGTAAATCATGTTAAAGGAGTGAGCGAAAGAACGCATAAACGAGAGTTGATCAAGCTTCACGTATGTGCTTTGAGCCAGGCAATACAGCAGACACCTAGAAATACAGGATAAATGTAATTTTAAATGCATAGCAAAATTCTCAAGAAAGCAAGGATAACTGAGGGACAAACAGGTCACTTAGAAATCATTGCAGGGCTTTAATTTACAAATGTCCAGAGATGCCACATGGCAGGCTCAGGATCACACAGCTGACAGTAACTGAGTGGGCGGGGAGCCCAGGTGGCCATCCTCCCAATCCAGGCTGTTCCCACTTTATCCCTCCCGGCGCCTCTCCACTTACTTGAGAACTAACGGAACCAAGTACAGGGGTTGTGGCCATATTAAAACCTCCACTGCTGGGCTGTGATAAATCCACACACTCAGTGGGATGTAGAAAGCAGGGGTGAAACAGCCCCTTGAGTTTCCCTTTTTAAACCGGTTACAATAATTAAAGAGAACAAAACCGAGTGGAGAATTCTGAAAGAAAATGCTTTCCAGAGAAGTGGTTCTGAACTATTTAGAATAGGGGAAATCTCTTTTAACGTTTCACACAAGAGTAGGGCAAACAACAACTTGAAGCATGCTGGAAGATCTCTAATACTTGCCAAAAAGAAAAGCACCCTCCCTTGATTCCCAACTCCACATCCTCTCCAGCTCCCACCCATTTCTCTACTCCCTTTTATAGCAAAACTCCCTGAAGGGCTGTCTATATGCCTCTCTGCTCTTTCTCCTCTCTGCTCAATTAAATCAGGGCTGCATTCCCATCACCCCATCAGGAAAGCTCTTGCCGAGGTCAGAACCGTGCTGAATCTGAGATGATGACTCATTAATCTCACTCCTTCCTGAAACACCTCCTTCACTTGGATCCCAGGACACTGCTCTCTCCCTCCCTCCCTTGCCCTCCTCATTGTCAGAGCCGGTGTCCTCTTCATCTTCCCTTTTTCTTTTTGCGGTATGCGGGCCTCTCACTGTTGTGGCCTCTCCCGTTGCGGAGCACAGGCTCCGGACGCGCAGGCTCAGCAGCCATGGCTCACGGGCCCAGCCGCTCCACGGCATGTGGGATCTTCCCGGACCGGGTCACGAACCCGTGTCCCCTGCATCGGCAGGCGGACCCTCAACCACTGCGCCACCAGGGAAGCCCTTCCCTTTTTTTAAAAATGGAGTATAGTTTATTTACAATGCTGTGTTAGTTTCAAGTGTACAGCAAAGTGAATCAGTTATACATATACATATATCCACTCTTTTTTAGATTCTTTTCCCATATAGGTCATTACAGAGTATTGAGTAGAGTTCCCTGTGCTAATCTGATTTCAGCTAATCCTGAGTTAGGATACATACTCCATGAGGTATGTGTTGTTGTCCGCATTTGGCAAGTGAATAAATACAAGCTCAGCAAATTATGTAGCTTGTCAGAATCACACTAGCAGAAAGAAAAACTCAGGCCCATTCCCAGGTGGGTCTGACTCCCATACCTGGGCACTTACCTTCCCTGGAAGTCCATGCCCTAATGGAGGGCCACTTTCACTCCTTGATATCTGTTGTAAAAATAGAGCAGTACTTTAGAAAATAATATGAGGCGTGGGTATACTATAATATCATCACTGAGTATGGGACTTGACCCTGCACCACATAGAGGTATATTATACACAACTGACTAGAGTTTACAAGTCCTTTTTTTTGAACTGATTAAATGTCTTTTATTAAAATTTAAATTCCCATAATATTGTAATAATAAGTGCTCACATAAAAAGCAAATAGAATAGACTCTGGTCATTTATAAAATAGCATTATATGAAACGAGTCTCAATAAATTTTAAAAGATTGAAATATTTAAAAGTATCTTTTCTGACCACAATGGAATGAAACTAGAAATCAATAATAGAAGAGAAACTGGAAATTTTACAAATATATGAAAATTAAGCAACATACTGTTTTTTCAGTGAAGGTATAATTGACATATTATATTCATTTCAGGTGTACAAAATAATGATTCAATGTATGTATATATTGCAAAACGATCACTACAATAAGTCTAGTTAACACCCATCACCAGATATAGTTACAGATTTTCTTTTCCTTGTGATAAGAATTTTTAAGATCTACTCTCTTAGCAACTTTCAAATATACAGTACAGTGTTATTAACCACAGTCACAGTGCTGTACATTACACCCCCGGACTTATTTTATAACTAAGTTTGTACCTTTCGACTATCTTCACTCATTTCACTCCATCCCCCAGCCCCCTGCCTCTGGTAACCACCCATGTGTTCTCTGTATCTATGAGCTCGTTTTTTCATTTGTTTTTTGGTTTGTTTGTTTTAGATTCCACATATAAGTGAGATCATATGGTATTTTTCAATTAGCATAATACTCTCCATGTTGTTGAAAATGGCAGGATTTCCTTCTTTTTTTATGGTTGAATAATATGCCATTGTGTATGTATGTGTATATATTTCTATCATATATATATACATATTTCACATTTTCTTTGTCCATCAGTGGACACTTTGGTTGTTTCCATATCTTGACTATTGTAAATAATGTTGTAATGAACATGGGGGCATAGATATCTTTTCCAGTTAGTGTTTTTCTTTCTTTCAGATAAATACCCATATGTGGAATTGCTGAATCATATGGTAGTTCTATTTTAAATATTTTGAGGGACCTTCATACTGTTTTTCACAGTGACTGCATCAATTTACATTCTCACCAACAGTGCCCAGGGGGTTCTCTTTTCTCCACATCCTTGCCAACACTTGTTATTTTTTATCTTTTTTACAACAGCAGTTCTAACAGGTGTGAGGTGATATCTCACTGTGGTTTTGATTTGTATTTCCCTGATGATTAGTGATGTTGAACATGTTTTCATGTACCTGTTGGCCATTTGTATGTCTTCTTTGGAAAAATATATATTCAGATCCTCTGCCAATTTTTAAATTGGGTTGTTTGGGGTTTTCAGATATATGATTTGCAAATGTTTTTTCCCATTTGGTAGATTGCATTTTCATTTTGTTGATGTACAGCATAGTGACTACAGTTGATAATACTGTATTGTATATTTGAAAGTTGCTAAGAGACTAGACTTTAAAAGTCTTCATCACAAGAAAAAAAATAGGCCACTATGTATGGTGATGGATGTTAACGATACTTATTGCGGTGATCATGTCATAGTGTATACAAATATTGAATCATTATGTTATACACCTGCAACTAATAATGTTATATGTCAATTATACCTCAGTAAAAAAACAAAAACAAAACCCCAAAGCAATATGGTCTTGGCATAAAGACAGACATATAGACCAATGTAACAGGATAGAGAGCCCAGAAATAAACCCTCACATACATGGTCAAGAATCCAACTTCCCCAGAAGGCATTCCTACCAACTGTTCAGTCGCTATGTGAGTGACTGAGTGGGAGCTCTCCCACAAGTTCTGGAAGCTTCTTGGCTTGACAGTAAGCCCAGGGCTCTCAGTTGCTGTCTTCCATCCCTGATGCCTGGTTGGTGGCAAGAAGACTGGTGAAAACAGCAGCAAAGCAAGTGGTAAGGGTAAATCTGTGATCTGTAATAAGTCAACTTGCCCGGTTATAAAAATATCAACCGTGTTGTGTTGCCATCTTCAAAACGTCAGATCTTACGTCTGGAGAAGGAAGCTCACATCTTTCAGACCCATGAATATTATCCAGACTCTATTGCTCAGATGGGGAGAGCAGAGGTTTTAATTTTAATGAAGTCCAACCTACCAGTTTTTTCTTTTCAAAAGTGTGGATCACGCTTTTGGTGTTGCATCTAAAAAGTTATCCCCCAACATAAGGTCACTAAGGTTTTCTCCTATGTTATCTTCTATGAGTTCTATAGTTTTGTATCTTACATTTAAGTCTATGGGCTATTTTGAATTAATTTTTGTGAAGGGTATAAGGTCTGGGTCTATATTCTCTCTCTATCTCTCTTTTTTGCATGTGGATGTCCTGTTGTTCCAGCCCCATTTGTTGAAAAGACTATTCTTTCTTTTACCATTTAATTGCCTTTGCTCATTTGTCAAAGATCAGCTGACCATATTTGCCTGGGTCTATTTCTGGACTCTCTATTCTCTTCCATTGATCTATTTGTCTTATTGCTCAGATTGGAATTTCAGTGGAATTATTGGACAGTCTGTCTCAGCAGACAAAAGCAAAGCTGTAGGAGCCTCAGCTAATTTGTTGACTTGATTCACAGAAAAGATGTTGGACAATTTCTACAGTTTTGCTTGGTTATTTGCTGTCGCTTGGGCCCAGATGACACCAAGGCCATCTGAAATGTTTATTCAGGCAAGTGTGGTTCTGAATGGTATGAAAAACAAGTAGCACAAAATCTCTTTTTTAGAAAACAATTTGAATAAAGTCATTTTTAAAGGATTCTGAAGCTTATGTCGTGAACATAAACAGCACCATTTAAAAGCAAGAGATGAAAAGGCTAATGAAGCTTCAGTTTAAAAACATCTTAGTGATGGTGAAGCTTAATTAGAAGAAATTTTACAAAATGAAAAATATGGAATAATGAAAATAATGAAACATGTTGATATTTGTTACTTCTTTCCTAATATTATTTAAAATACTATTTAGAGTCAAAATGTTTTATTTGTTTTGGATAAACATGTATTATTTACTTGAAAAAAAAGTGTATCAACTAACAAAATACCCAACTTATAAGACGTGTAGTTTGATTTACTGTGTTCATTATTGACCAAAACTTAAAATTCTAACTTCCCGAAATAAATATTTCATGAGTTATTTATTTTTTGGAAGGAGCATTTCAGGAACAACCTATAGATAAGGATTGGGTTCCAATTCCTCTTTATCCCTATAACATTCTCTCCTTTTATGATAAAATATAAACATGCAAAAAAACACACCCCTTGAACAGGCTCCTTTCTACATTTTTTTGCCTAATGAACTACATTAGGTAAATTACAAAGGTCAACCAAACTGTGGTTCTTTCCTACTTCGCAGGATTCTAAGACACTTTTTAATTCACACCACAGAAATAAGAAAGAACATCGTCAATGAATTCTTCTTAATTGTAGAGAACTTATGAGAGGGAAATTAACACAGTGTTATGCGATGACAAAATGAGGGCTGAAAGTCAACAAATTGAGCTCATTTTAAAAATGTCGGGCTGGGCCTCCCTGGTGGCGCAGTGGTTGAGAGTCCGCCTGCCGATGCAGGGGATACGGGTTCGTGCCCCGGTCTGGGGGGATCCCATATGCCGCGGAGCGGCTGGGCCCGTGAGCCATGGCGCTGGGCCTGCGCGTCCGGAGCCTGTGCTCCGCAGCGGGAGAGGCCACAGCAGTGAGAGGCCCGCATACCGCAAAAAGGAAAAAAATAAAAAAAATAAAAAAAAAAAAATAAAAATGTCGGGCTTCCCTTGTGGTGCAGTCGTTAAGAATCAGCCTGCCAATGCAGGCGACATGAGTTCGAGCCCTAGTCCAGGAAGATCCCACATGCCGCGGAACAACTAAGCCCGTGTGCCACAAGTACTGAGCCTGTGCCCTAGAGCCCACGAGCCACAACTACTGAAGCCCGTGTGCCTAGAGCCCGTGCTCCACAACAAGAGAAGCCACTGCAATGAGAAGCCCGTGCACTGTAATGAAGAGTAGCTCCTGCTCACCGCAACTAGAGAAAAGCCCGCTCAGCAACGAAGACCCAATGCAGCCATAAACAAACAAACAAATAAATAAATAAAAAGAAAAAAGTGAATGGCTTTAAAATAAATATTCCCAGCCCTTTATAAGAACACACGATGACATGGGAATTCCCTGGTGGTCCAGTGGTTAGGACTCCACGCTTTCACTGTCGAGGGCACGGATTCGATCCCTGGTCAGGGAACTAAGATCCCACAAGCTGCGTGGCTCGGCCAAAAAAAAAAAGAACACACGGTGACAATATCCATATGGTGCTTCAAACATCAACAGGAAGACTTCCAGACTGTTCTTTGGTCTATCCAGCCTGCTAGCAGAGGGGGAAGTGATTATGGTGTTCCAGCCACAGAGCTATGTAGCAAGTGGACAGAATCGTGGACATACTTCCCTCAGAGGACAACACAGACTTCTTAGTTGTTTTCAACTCTGAAAAGCCTCTATCACCTGGACTCTACAGATGGTGCTGCCGGGAGTACAGTCCCCAAATCACTAAAAGGAAGCAGTCCTTGAAGAAATGGCTGAATCCAGAGCTGGGCAGGCAAAGGGCAGAATGACCCTGGAACATCCTGTTGTTTCAGAAAGTAAGGAAAATTCCAAAGAATTATGGCTGCATGCCAATGGCACACAGGATCTAGCTGAAAGATGCTCCCTTTGGTCAAATATAGGACAGTTTGAGCATCAAACTAAATAATTTAAAAGAATTCATGAATTGATAATAAATAAGGGGCTGAGGGCAAGCTCCTCTTTGTAGTGGAATGCCAACTAATACATGTTTAAGGAATGACAGAGTTAGAAAATCACCATTTAGTAAACATCACAGTAATAATTGACTCAGGCAAGAATCAGCAATGGATGCTATCATTGGGTGCAAGTGTGCTGGGGAACAGGATGTTGTGAACAGTCACAAACATCTTCCCACCAATTCTCTGTTAATCACAAAGGGAAAAAAGGTGCCTTTATAGTGCGGACACCGGGCAAACACAACCTGAACCAAGTGATCCAAGTTAGCATCACAAAAAGTGGGACAAACTGACATCACTTGCCTCCTGGTATGATGCACTGAGTATTCCTGACAGTGATGCATCAGGCAAAACTGGTCATTCTACAGAACAAATGGTCTATATTCTTCAAAATACCAATGTCTTAAAAGCAAAAAAACAAACAAACAAAAACAAAAAGGCTGAGAAAATGTTCTAGCTTAGAGACGGTAACTAGATACAGTGCATGATTCTAGATTAAATCTTGGGAAAAGATGCTATAAAGGACAATACTGGGATAAAAAATTGAATGTTGACTGAATATTATGTATCAATATTAAATTTCCTGAATTTAATAATTGAACTGTGGCTGTGTAAGAGAATGTCCTACTTCTTAGGAAACACATACTGAAGTATTCATGGGCAAAGGAGCATGATGTCTTGAACTTGCTTTCAAATGGCTCAGAAAAGAAAAGAATAATACGTATTATATTGTGAATCGAGGTGAAAGACACATGGGAGTTTGTTATAGTATTTTTACAACGTTTCTATAGGTCTAGCTCTTTTCAAAATAAAATGTTTAATAGAAAAATAAGGTTGGGGCACTTCCGCTTCTGGTAATGGTTGAGTAAATCCTATGAAAGCAAGCTCCACAGGGGGAGAAATTAAAAAAAGATAAACTCTGGATTTTATACAAAAAATCAGCCAAATAAAGCCCCTAGAGAGTGAACTATTTAGTTACCAAATAAAAGTGAAACAATATCTCTAAAGGCTGAAAGAAAAAGAAAGTCAACCCAGAATTCTATATCCCCTGAACACATCCTTCAGAAAAAAGGGAAAATAGACATTCTCAGATAAAAGAGGGAAAATAAAAAAAAGACAATTCATTGCCAGCAGATTTGCAGTACAATAAATGCTAAAGGAACTCCTACACGCTGAAGGTGTATGATACCAGATGGAAACTTGGGTCCTCAGAGAGGAATAAAGAGCATCAGTAAGTAAATATGTGGGTAAATATAAAGGTCTGTGTTTTCTTCTTCATTTTATTATAATACGTATGACTCTTTACACCTAAAAATGACAACATTGTCTTGTGGGGATAATGAAATACATGTAAATGTGTGTACATACATACAATGTATACATACAGTGCTATGTATATTGGAGAAGGGATAAATGGATCTATATGTTACAAGCTTTCTATATTTAGTATACTGCTAACTCTATATAGACTGTGAAAATTTAAGAATGAATAATGTAATTCCTGGAAAAAACACCAAAAAAAAAAAGTGGAAAGAAAAAGTATAACTAAAAAGCCAATAGAAAAAAATGAAATAGACTTCTTTAAGAGGCAAGGAAGGAAGAACCAGAAGAACAAAAAGTGGAGGAGGTGAACAGAAAACAATAAAATAGTAGGTAAGAAAGGAACTTCTCAACCTGATAAAGGTCATCTACAAAAAACCTACAACTAACACCGTCCTCAATAGTGAAAGGCCAAAGACTTTCCTTCTAAGATCAGAGACAAGGCAAAGATGTCCACTTCCACTTCTCCTATTCAACATAGGACTGGAGGTCCTAGCCAATGCAGTTAGACGCAAAATAAAAGGCCTACAGATTGGACAGGATCAAATAAAGCTGTCTTTATTTGTAGACAACATGATCTGGCACACAGAAAATCCCAAGGAATCTACGAAACAGCTATAATAACTAATAGATGAATTTAAGAACAGAATATGCAGTTGATTTTTATATATTGACCTTCAACCTTATTAAATTCATCTGTTTCATTGCAAAATGGGTTTATTCAGGAATTGGCAAGAATTGCAATTTGGGGACTTCCCTGGTGGTGCAGTGGTTAAGAATCTGCCTGCCATTGCACGGGACATGGGTTCGATCCCTGGTCTGGGAAGATTCCACATGCTGCGGAGCAACTAAGCCTGTGCACCACAACGACTGAGCCTGTGCTCTAGAGCCGGGGAGACACAACTACTGAAGCCTGCGTGCCTAGAGCCCATGCTCTGCAACAAGAGAAGCCAATGCAATGAGAAGCCTGCACACCGCAAGGAAGAGTAGCCCCCGCTCGCGGCAACAAAAGAAAGCCCGTGCGCAGCAACGAAGACCCAACGCAGCCAAAAATAAATAAATAAATTTATAAAAGAAAAAAAGAATTGCAATTTGGGACATGCAATCTACAGGGAACCACAGGCAAGTCTGGAGAACAAAGGAGAGAAAACTCTTTTATAGAGGAGAAGGGGGAGTTGGGAGGAGCTATTATAAATAAAGAGTCCATTGGAGGAAACTGGGAATTCAGAGTGTAGTGGCTTTTCATTAGCTGAGTTGAGACAGTCTCTCAACGGCTAGGCTATTTCCTGGCAGGGAGAAATTCTTCCTTCTGCTAGGTAGTAAAGTGGTAACCTTCTTCCCATTAGAGATACAAAGGTACAGTCTCTTCCTGTTGGGTCTGCAGTTGACAGTGGAACGGTAGGGCGTGAGAGCTTACCCCTCTGGCTTCCCGACTCCATTTTAAATGAGGTTTCTGTTTATTAACTTTCATAGCACAATTTTTAATGAGTGTGTAGTACTCCATGGTATATTTGCCTTAGAAATGCCTAATGAAAGTACAGCTCCCCTTAGCTCCCCAGTCCAGAGATGGGATGAGATACCAGTAATAAAATTTATGACTACCATTTATTAAAATGTGTATCTGAAACTGTGCCAAGTGCTTTATGTACATCTTACATGAAGTGGGTACTATTTTTATCCCCATTTAACAATGAGAGACAGTGGTGTACTGGTAAATGTTTTATAACCACTCTCTAGGGAAAAAAACCGGATTCATAGCATTTACCAATTTCCATGGTGTAAATAATCCCACTATGGCCAATTTCGAGCTATCAGCATGACATCACCGAACACAGAGTTGGGAAGAGATGAACAGTAGCACACCATTATATAGTTTTGCCACCATACAGAAACAATAGACAAAAATAACCTTTAGAGCATAGAAAATAGTAAAATGTAATAAAATGAGGAAGTAATGAGTTTTAATTATTTATTATGGTTGTTTAATATAAGGTGTTTATTTGTAACTTTTTATAATTTAATTTTTGATAATAGCTGTGTTTAATAACCCACTTGTGAAATTCTTGAAATTTTGACAGTTGGCTCTTGCCACCACTGAAAAGAGATTAAGTCACTTGTACAGCCATTGGACTTCAAATGTCATCCTCTCAGCTCTAGGACCATTTTGCCTTATCTGTTGATGCCTGCTGTAAGCCAGATACATATTAGTCCCTGTGGAGAATCACATGTGAATAGATAAAATGCGGGAGGTGTATTTAATAGTACAACGCAATACATTCTATGGGGTGGTGTGGTGTGCACACTGAGAAAAGATGAGTCAGTCCTATCTTGGGAAATTAGGTGTTTTAAAGGGAAGGTGACACTTAGGCAACTATCAACAATGGCTGCTGACATCACGAAACAGAGACAACCTGACACTGTGTGCCTCCTGACAGAAGGACCACCACCTCCTATAACATAGTAATGCCAAGAAAGCAAAACTCAAACCTTCTGAATTTGATTTACTACCTACAGTCTACTACCAATTTAGAGAAAATCAAAAGACAAAGTAACAAATGAAATTACCCTACAGGGACTGAATCAGCAAAATCTAGACTGTGAGAAACACTATAGGACAAAGAGTCCAATTTCTTCTACAAATAAATTGCAAGGAAAAAATGTATGCATCTTACTGGGAACTTGATTTAAATAAATTGTAAATAAATTCTCCAACAAGACAGTTGGGAAAATATGAACACCGACCACATATTTTGTGATACTAAGAAAATATTGTTAGTTTGTTAGTTGTATAATATCACTGCAGTTAAATTTTGTAAAAAAAAAAAAAAGGTTCCTATCTTTAGATATACATATTGAAATATTTATAGAGGAAATGATATCTAAGATCTTTTCAAAGTTCTATGAGGACATGTATGTTCAATTGATCTTTAACAAGGGTGCCAAGACAATTAAATGGAATAAAGAATAACCTTTTCAACAAATGGCGTTGGGACACCTGGATATCCATATGCAAAAGAATGAAGTTGGACTCCTACCTCGCACTGTACACAAGACTTAACTCAAAGTAGATCATAGACCTAAATGTAAGAGCTAAAACTATAAACTTCTTAGAAGAAAATACAGGAGTAAATCTCTGTGGCCTTGAGTTAGACAATGTTTTCGTAGATATGACACCAAAAGCACAAGCAACAAAAGAAAGAAATGGATACATTGGGCTTCATCAAAAGCAAAGACTTTATCATCAAGTGAAAAGACAACCCATCAAATGGGAGAAAATATTCACACACCATATCTGAAAAAGGACTTACATCCAGAATATAAAAAGAATGCTTGCAACTCAACAATAAAAAGACAAATAAAGGCAAAGGATTTGAATAGTCATTTCTCCAAAGAAAATGCAAATATCCATTAAGCACATGAGAAGTTACCCAGAACCATTAGTCATTAAGGAAAATATAAATCAAAACCACAATGAAGGGCTTCCCTGGTGGCGCAGTGGTTGAGAGTCCACCTGCCGATGCAGGGGAACGGGTTCGTGCCCCGGTCCGGGAAGATCCCACATGCCGCGGAGCGGCTGGGCCCGTGAGCCATGGCCGCTGAGCCTGCGCGTCCGGAACCTGTGCTCAGCAACGGGAGAGGCCACAGCAGTGAGAGGCCCGCGTACCGCAAAAACAAAAACAAAAACAAAAAAAAAAACCGACAATGAAATACCACTTCATATCCACTAGAATGGCTAGACTTAAAAAGACAGACAATACACTTTGGCAAGGATGTGGAGAAATTGGAACTCTCATATTGGGTTGGCTAAAAAGTTCGTTTGGGTTTTTCCGTAAGATGTTAATGGAAAAATCCAAACGAACTTTTTGGCCAACCCAATATATTTCTGGTGGTAAATGGTGCAGTCACTTTGAAAAACAGTTTGGCAGTTCCTCAAAATGTTAAACATAGAGTTACCATCTGACTCAGCAATTCCACCACAAGGAAGAGAAGTGAAAACATATGTCCACACAAAAACTTGTACACAGACGTTCACAGCAGCATTATTCATGAGGCCAAAAAGGTGGAAATAACCCAAATGTCCATCAACTTATTAATGAATAAATAAAATGTGGTTATCCATACACTGGAATATTATTCAGCCATAAAAATAATGAAGTACTGATACATGCTGCAACATGGGTGAATCTTGAAACTTCTGCTAAATGAGAGAAGCCAGTCACAGAAGACCACACATTTTATTATTTGTATGAAAATGTATGGAATCAACAAATTTATAGAGACAGGAAGTAGACTGGTGATTGTTTACAGATAGGAGGAGGGCTGGGGAAAGGACTGACTGCTAATGGGTAGGGGTTTCTTTTAAAGGAAAGATGAACATGTTTGAAAATTAGATCATGATGATGGTTGCACAATATGGTGAGTATACTAAAAACACTGAAATTGTACATTTAAATGGATGGATTGTATAGTATGTGAATTATAACTCAATAAAGCTGTTTTAAAAAAATTCTATAAGGAGGGGAAATAAACAGAAATAAGATCAGCTGTAGGCTGGTAAGTGCTAAAGCTGGGAGATGAGTACAGGGGGATTCATAATACTATTACCTCTAGTTTACATTTAGAATTTTCTGAAAGAAAAATTGGATACAACATTTCCTAGAATTTTCAGAGGTGCTTTCCAAATGTTTTCTGGCCTCCTCCAGCTCATGGGCTCGGAGAAGGCCACCCGTCCTTCTAGGTGGGGTGGAGTGGGTTTGTTTTACACATAACCTGAGCTGCTGCTGGCCACTTCCACCATCTTTCTACTCCATTGACCACTCTGCCCACTCACGGGCAGCTTGGCCAACCTCTGCCACAGCCTGGTCTCTGGACCAACAGTGGGCCTCTGCCAGGGCCGTGACCCCCTCCCTGCCTCCTCCTTCAGACCACTGACCTCTTGTATGTCTTCCCTTCTACTTGTCACCACCAGCCCTGTCAGAGGGGGAAGCCACAGCAGAGCAGCTGGGATCCCAGTGACCCAGCTCTTGCCTCCACCCCTCAGCCCTCTCTGTCCCCCACACAGACTCTCCCAGAGGGTGAAGCTCAGGCACAGCTTCACACATCACCTAGGCCCCCAGGTGATGCTCCCTCTGGCCTCTCTGTTAAGCATCCTCCTCCCTCCGGCTGCTTCCTGTGCTCTCTGTGCTGCCAGCTCTCTTCCAGCAATCTCAGCCCAAGGAAAGATCTAAGCAGTTCTGACTCAAAGTGAAGCTGACTTCCTTCCTACGTGGCTCTTGAGCCCTGAACAAATCAAGGGATGTATGTATGTGCACATAGAGGTCCCTGGAGATTTGCCACCAGTTAAAAAGCCCTAGAAAGGCTCTGGAACATTCTACAACATTTAGGGGGTGGGTCCAACCAGTTAGGTAGCTCTGCTTGATTTCTCACACCTGTGTGGTCCCTGACTCAGCCAAAATCCAGAGTTACACGGGTTTTGGCATGAAATATGAAGTGTGGCCTGGAGGAAAGATCAGAGGAGGAACTGAAGTCCGGCTGGGACAGCAGGGTTGGAGAGGAGGAAGGGCCACATGACAAACGGCAGAAGCAGAATTGCCAGGACTTGGTGACCAGTTGCATGTAAGGATTAAGAAGAGTTCCACATATGATCTTATGGCTCTATAACTGTTACTCACTGCAGAATCTAGTTGGGATCAAGTCCATAAAAAGGAGATGCATTCTGGACATTTTATATAGATAGAATCATATACTATGTGGCCTTTTGTGACTGGCTTCTTGCACTCAGCATCATCTGTTCAGGGTTCATCCATGTTGTATCATGTATCAGGATTTTATTTCTTTTCATTGTTGAATAATATTCCATCTTCTTGACATATGACATGTATTTATTCATTCATCAGTTGATGGAGAGAAAGGAGATTAGTGGTTGCTTAGGGCTAGGAGTATGGGCGGATTGGAGGGTGATGGCTAAGGGGTGTGGGGTTTCTTTTTGGGGTAATGAAAACATCCAAAAATTAACTGTGGTTATGGTTGCATAAATCTATGTCTATACTAAAAGCCATTGAATTTTGTACACTTTAAGGTGTGAATTGTAAGGTGTGTGAATTATATTTCAGTAAAGCTGTTTAAAAAGGAGTTGTAATCCTAGATCACTAAATTTGTGTTCAAGGGAAAATGTGCCATATTTCAGTGCTTCTAAGACATACTGCCACCTCCCTTCATTTTGATTTATATGTGTCTCAAATCAGGGTGGCATGTCATAGTTTAATTGTCAGTGCTTTTTCTCTCTTGGTGGTTCCTAAAATAATACTGCATTTTAAAACCGATGGTATCTTAGATGCAATGAAATATATAGCAAGTAAGAATATCAGGAGGAGGGGAGAATTAAACTAACTATTTAATCCAAAAAAAAAAAAAAAAAAAGAAGAGTTCCAGGTTGGGGGACCAGGTGAAAGGTGATGTCCTTAGCTGGGATAGAAAAGGAAAGAGGACTGGGTTCAAGTGTGATTGTTGAAATGGAATGCCTGTGAATGCCTCGGTGGGGATAGAGGGGCTTAGCTGGAAACTGAGGTCTAGAGCTGAGGTGAACCAGCAATACTGAGGACTAGAAGCTGCAGGCGTGGCATCTACATCAGGGCTCAGAGGCCTCTCTCAGAGATAGGGTGAACGAGTGGTCTGGTCCTGGTTTACACCCTCTGTCCTGGTTTATGCCTATAAACCTATCCCTGTTAGCACCTCCTGCACTCTCAAAAGTGTCCCAGTTTGGATGACAAACTGCCTTCCAGTCACAGCTCTGCTTCTTTCCCACTGTGTGACCTTGGAGCAAAACATTTCTGCTCTTGGAGTCTCCGTTTCTTTCCTCTGCAAAAGATGGAGATTGAACAGTGATCTGAAATGTCTCTTCCTCTGAGAAGTTGTGTCCATCTTATCTGGTGCCGTTTCTCTTGGGGTTCAGGTCACCTGATGTGGGATGTCAGTCACCTCCGAAGAGAGCGCTTGTGTGTGTGTGTTGAGAGGGGATCTCTCTGGGGTACCGAGGCTGAGGACGAGAGTCCATGGAGCCCTTTCAGCACCAGCCTATGTCTATGCTGGAGCTATCTGGCTCACGGACTGGTGGCAATCGGTGAGAAGGCGCCGGGAACTTGGAAAGTGGGGGCAGATGGGGGCGGTATTAGGCTTCGGCGACAAGCTGGGAAGGCAGTGGGATTTGAAGTTAAACCTAGCTTCAAATCAAGCTGCTACTTGACCTCTCTGAGTCTGTTTGCTCATCAGTAAAATGGGGTTAATTAGGCGGCGTTGCCAGGATGTGTGAAGCTGGAGGTGATATACGTCCTAGAGGCAGCAACCGCTGCCGGGATCGCGGCAGCAGAAGCTTTGGGAAGTGAAGCAGGACCCCGAGCGGGACCGGAGGCGATTCCCGGAGGCCGGGGCACCAGCGGGCGAGGAAAGGGGGATCCGAACACACTCGGCGGGGAAGGGGAGGCCGACCCCCGCCACCGACCCTGGGGATGCCGCTTCGCGTCCACGTTTTTCCTCCTGGCGCCCGCCGGGGGTCTCGGTCCCCGGCTGTCACCTGGACGCTCGGGAATGGGGCGGGCGAGCCGGGCGGGCGGGGAGGCGGGCCTTGGCGGCGGCTGCGGGCGCGGGCCGGGGGGTGGGGCGAGGGGCTGGGGGCGGGGGCCGGCGCCCCGCTGGGAGGCCGGCCACGTGACGCCCGCAGCACCGGCTGGGCCGCCAGGCGGGGAGCGCCGCGGCGGCCCCAGGAGGTGGCGGCGGGCGCTGAAGCCCGGGCCGCGCGGGACTGGCCGTCGGGGCCCCGGGACGGCGGCCCCGGGGACGCCCATGCTATGGAGAAGTTGGCGGCCGGGCTGGCGGGCCTGCGCTGGAGCATGGGCGCCTTCCCGCTCGACCTCATCGTCAGCCGCTGCCGCTTGCCCACACTTGCCTGCCTCGGGCCAGGTACCGGGGGTGTTGGGAAGGGCGACTGGGGGACCATCGGGGACTCTCCCGGGGCCGTGAGGATGCGACCCCTGCCCTCCCGCTCCTCGGCGCGGGCCCCGCGCTGCTCCCGGAGCGCCTCCCCTGAGAGCCGGGGCCCACGAACCGAGGGGCCGCCTCCTTCTGGGCCCCACGGACGGGCACAGGGACAGAAACCTGGGACAGGGACTGGGACCGGGCCCGGGACAGAGTTCTTCGGCCCAGCTGGAGCCCGGAGCGCGGCGGAGCCGCCAAGTCCGCGCCGTCGGTGCACCCCCTTCCCTCGCCGCCCTCAGACCCCCGCCCGGGCCGCGCCCCCCTCTATCCTTTTGTCTCCGGCCTCTCACCTCGATCCTCCCGTATCCCTTGGGCCTCGGACTCTGTCTTCCCACTGCTGCCGCCCCCCAGCCCCGCTCTGTCCCTCTTGGGACCCTTCTCGCATCCTCCTTTCGCGGCCTGGGGAGCAGCCTCCGGTCCCCGGGGGCCGGCAGACTACCTCTGGGCCTGAGTGAACGCGAGTCCTCCCGCCGGGCGGGCCCCCGAGCCCCCGGACCTCCCCACATCTTGCCCCACTTCTCCTTGGGGCCCGGGGACCCGGGCTGCTCTGCTGATGCTTGCGGGCCCGAGAGGGGCGCCCGGAGGCTGCGCCGAGCAAGTGGACCGTTTGGGGGAAGAGGGGCTGCTTGGCTGGGGGAGGGGCAGGAGCCGGGGCTGGCAGCCAGGCCGGGGGTTTTGTGTGTGAGAAGAATAGGGGTTTGGCCCGCGTTGGCACACTCGCTTCCCTGAATGCTAATGGAGCCCGCGGCCACAGGCTCCTCTCCTCTCCCCTCCGCGGGGCCAGCAGCCACTCCTCCGACCCGCGGCGGCGAGGAGTGGGCACAGTGAGCGTCACCGTGTCCCAGGAGCGGGCTCGGTGAGAACGTCTATGCCTGGGCCGTGGGGCAGGGTTGCCCGGCAGTCCAACGTCTCGTTTTCTGGATCGTCGGCGTGTGATGCCGAGACTGCCCATGTCAACAGCAAGGCTGTGTGTGTCTGCGTGTGAATGGAATATGCTGGCCCTAGGTTGTGCCTGGCCACTTCCCACACATCCTCTTTGGCATCTCCCCCACCCCCGGGGGTCCTTTTTGAGCTCCTCAATCTGGCAGGCCTCCTTTGGGCTCCCTTGACACCTCTGGCACCCTTGTCTTGTCTCCTACTGTAACCCGTTGTAATGGTCAGTTTATTGTCCTTCTGGGCTGCAGGCTCCTTGAGGTAGGGCATCCTGCCTAACAAAGATTATGGAAGGAGTAAATGAATGAGGGAATGAGCAACTGGTGTGACGGCCCAGTTGCCTGGTGTCTCTCTGTGACAATGGTGGCTATGGCTGTGGTCACCTTATGTGATCAAAACTGTGAGTGTGAATATGTGATCAAAAGTACGTCTTGAAGTCTTGAAGGTCCCTGTGTGCCTGTGCATTTGGGAGGGGCCCCTTAGTGGGACCATGGGACTGAGTTGTGTCATTGGGGTAATAAGCAAGCCCCTATCACTGTGGGCCAGGTGGCTGTGCTGGCTCAACTACTGGTGACCATGACCCATGGTTGTTGGTGTGTGTCCTGTGTGACTGTGGCCTGCATCCCTTGGAAGGGCAGCCTGGGGCTTAGGAGAGCTCTAAGAGGAGGTTACAGAGTAGGAAAGCCTCCTGTGCCTCAGGTGAGGAATTGAGGAGAAAGGCTCCTCCCTCCCCCCCACCCCATACACAGGGTGGAAGCCAGGCCCTTCCTGCAGGTCCTGAACACATCCTCCCCTCCCCCGACCAAATGCACACACTTCAGGGAGTCCCCAGCCATCAGAGTAAACCATTTCCCATTTGGTTGGGTGGCAGATATTTATTAAGTTGCGTCTGAGCGGGCTGGGAAGGAGGCATCCCTCACCCACCCTACTCACCAGCTGCAACCAGGAGACGGCTCAAAGGCCTCCTGGAAGCTGGGCCAGCCCTTCTGCTCTCCTGGAAACCGGTGCTGGGTTTGGAGCCTCTGGGGCCCAGGCCCCTCCCGACGGCTTGGCCCCCATGCAGCTTCCCCCGGGGCTAGCCCCCAGCACTCTTCTAAACCCACCCCTCCCTCTGGCCTTCATCACTGTGTTCCAAAGACTGGGGGGGATGAAGGGCCGAGGGAGGGAGAGCCAAGAAGCAGCTTCTCTGAGGTGGCATCGGGGGTATCTGAGACTTTCTCCTCTCTCCTTTGAGGTCCCTCGTGGGCAGGAGACTGTCTGTGGCAGTGGGTGAGAAGAGAGCCAGGAGTCAGCTCCTGTGAGTCCTGCCGAGTGACCCAGAGCCCTGGGGTTCACCGTGGACGGCCCCTTCTCGGCCCTCTCTGTGCCCCACCAGGGCCCTCCTTTCCTGGCCTAGGAGCCGACTCGGGGGCTGAGAATTCTGCTGGTCTCAGTTCAGGTGGTCTGAGGCCCAGCTCAGGTGTCTGCTGCTCAGCACTGCCTCCCATCCTCCCTCCTGCCCCACTCGGCTAGTTTACTGCCCCTTCTGTGAGAACCCGGACAGCCTCCATTCAACGCCTCAAACTTGGCCTGTGTTCTCTGTTCACATCTCTTCTCACCTCCCCCTGGGCCTAAGGGCTCCTGGAGGGCAGAGGCTGGGCTCATCCGCTGGGAGCCCCTGGCTCCAGCACAGGGCCTGGGACAGCAGGCGGTCCAATCGAATGATGAATGCAGGACGGAGGCTGGGCCGGTTGCTGGGGCCCCATCGGGGAGCCTGAGCCCTGAGAGAGGGGGCCTGATTCAGCCCCGAGGTCACAGCTGGCAGCCTGCCTGTCCCTTGAGCGCTGCTGGTCTGGGCAGGGGTCATGGGGAGCCGTCCCCGGTGGCGTCTCAGTGAGGAGGTGAGCAGGTCACCCTGCCTGTCCTTTCCGCCCCCCCTAATGTTCTCTTTTCTGTCCTTCCTCCTCTGTCCCCCTTTCCCCTCTCAGGGGAGTACGCCGAGGGCGTCAGTGAGCGAGACATCCTGCTCATCCACTCCTGCCGCCAGTGGACAACGGTGACAGCCCACACCCTGGAGGAGGGTCACTATGTCATCGGGCCCAAGATTGACATCCCCCTGCAGTACCCAGGTGTGCCCAGCCAGGGACTGATGGCACAGAGCCGGTGGGAGGTGTAGGCAGGGGGGTAGGGGTGGGGAGGTCTTGGAGGAAACTGTTGGTGACTGGCTTTTCCTTAGAGCCACAGGGGTGAGCAAGGTCATGGCTGGCAGGGTGGTGATTAGGGTTAGAGTTAGGGCCCAGTGGTTTTCATACTGTTTTGTGGAGCCCTGGGTTTCTGGTTGCAAACCTTTGATTCCCATTTTGTTTTAAAATAGACTTGAAACTGTTAAAAAAAAAAAGTACCCACACCCTCCAACTGCTACAAATCAAACCTTAACCCTGACTAGAGACCTTCAGTATGTACCATTTACATACAGGTGGTATCTCTGCCTCATTAACACTTTTTGCACAGACCCTCAAAGAGAGTATCTCCTGCTAGGATCCTCTCAGTACTGTGCAACCAAAAGACTTCAGAAACAAAGGGATGCTCAGGCTGATTATGTGGCTGCATCTGCCTGCTCTAATCCTGTTTTTCCCAATTTTTGTGTTAAACTTATTGTTTTCACTGATTGACTTAAGTGAATGTTAACATTTTAGGCTTTTAAATAAGATTCTGCAATGAATTTCTACTTTTATCTGTTATATATATGATGCTGATGTCCTAAAGATTTTGTTTGAAGAAAGGATTCTGCTGCTGAAAAAAGAAAGTACAGCCCTTTCATTTTACACACAATGAAACAGAGGGCCTAAGAAGGGAAGTGACTTGCCCAGGGTCACACAGCTAGAAAGCAGCAGAGCAAGGGCTAGCACCCAGGTGTCTTGACTCCTGAGCTCTTGCTTGCTGCCACATCAGGAATGCAGGGTTGTTGTCCCCTGTGTGGGAGGGATGTGAGTCTGGTGGCCCCATCCCGGAGACGCCCCCACGTGAGCCCAGGATCCCACAGCTCCTGCACATTAAACACGTGCTGCGTTTCAGACATTGGGCAGAGCGTTGTTGCCATTGCGTCCTCACAGCAGCCCTGTGAGGGAGTTTTATCAAGCTCCAGGAGTTAGTAGTTAGCCCAGTTCTGTGTTTAACTACTAACTGCTCCAGGAGTTAGTAGTTAGCTCAGTTCTGTATTTAACTGCTGCCCACCCCCCAACAAAGGTCGGAATACTTTGAGCTGGGAAGGCTCACGGTCCCTTCCTCACAGGTATGTTGTTCCCCTTCTGGTGCTGCCTGGGTCTCCCCGGAGTCAGTGGGACAGGACTAAACCCTTTACGGGGCTTCTGCTCTTTACAGCGCCCTGTGCACCTTGTACTCCTGTAGCCCCACAGCCCATTTTAAACATGAGGAAACTGTCTCAAGTGTCTTTCTGACCTGGACTGGAGCCCTTGGGGAGACCTGCCCAAGCTAGAAACTTCCCAGCCTGGGTATCTGGCCTTGGTCCAGGGAGAGGTCCCAGGTCTTCTTCTTAGGATAAAAAAAGCAAAGATTGGGGGACTTCCCTGGCGGTCCAGTGGTGAAGACTCGGCGCTTGCACTGCTGGGGGCACAGGTTCGATGCAAAAAAAAAAAAAAAACAAAGATTGGAAAAAGCCTTCACTGACAGAAATATGACTTACTGCATCATTTCGGTTATGTCATTAAAAATCCGGGAAACCAAGGTACAGAGCCTCCTCGGGAACTCTGCGTTCACGAGGCTCCTGGCCCTTTCCCCCTATCTCTTTCGGTGCCCTTGTGTAAGGCGGGTGACAGCTGGCCAGCCGAGGTGTCGCATCCCCAGCTCCATCTTTCCGGTGGGCCGCTCGGGCCCCGCCTGGATGGGGGCTGGGTGGCCGAGGCCCCCCAGGAGGGGGAAGGGCTGGGCCGCCGGCGGGTTAATGAGGAAGCTCTGAGCGCACAGCTCCGAGCTGATTCCTCCTAATGAATTAATAATTGCGCGGGCAGGCGGGCGGGGCGGACCGCGGAGAGAGCCTCGGGAGGCGATGGAGGGAGAGGGGAGGAGGGCTCAGGGCGATGCCCTGCAGCGAGTGGCGTGGGGGCCTCTGCTGGAGAGCCGGGTCTCCAGGCCAAGGCCCACCGCCCGGGGAGGCGGGGAGACCGGACTCCTCCGGGACGACCCCCACCCCGCCAGCTCCCCGCCTTGCCCTCTGCGCGGTGCCTCTCCCCGCGCGGGCCGCAGACCCTGCGGAGCACCGGGCAGATGCGTCCCTTGAGCCAAGTAGTATGCTTCCACTTTACAGATGGGAAAACAGAAGCCTATGGGGATTAAATAATTTGCTCAAGGCCACACAGGTGGTAGGTGGCAGAGCTGGGATTCAGCCAGGTCTGTCCGACTCCCAAGTCCGTGCATTTACCCACCATTCTTTATAGAGCGTCTGTTATGGGTCAGGTGCTGGCAGGGAGGGGTGACAAACAAGACCCTGCTTCAGGCTGGAAGGGACGGTCGGGGCTGCGTAAACGTGCTCTGGGAGTCACGGACAGGGAGGAGGGGCAGGCCAGGGTGGGGCAGGTCCCTAGAGCCGCAGAGGACCTCGGGTCTTATGTAGGGGGAGGCAGGAGAGGAAGCTGCCCCCAGTGGGGCTGCAGAGGGAGGAAAAGGCTTCCAGGGGCCAGAGCATCACCCCCGGGAGGTCTACCTTCCTTCCTCCCGGCAGCGATGACCGGTGCTGGGCTCAGGCTGCGGCGGAGGGGGTGGTGCCGGCTACCATGGTTACATCGATCTTCCCTGCCACATCCTCCCCCCCCCCCCCCCCCCCCGGCTCTAGCCCTGACTTGGCTCCAGCTCTCCCCACAGGGGGCAGTGGGCACTTCTCCCTGCCTGGCTGCTTGGGGTTGGGGGGTTTGTGTGTGGATATTGGGGAGGCGACTGGGTGAGGGACGGGGGCTACTTTTCTTGGATGGTAGCGGATCTGTGACTCCTGCTTTCTGACCTGCAGATCACTGTTCCTTGCTAGGTCCCCTCCCCAGTTTATCCCTGCTGCCCTCTACGGCTGTGGCTCATCCGAGGCCTCTTTTTACTAGGGTCTCAGAGTGGTTGGGGAAGGATGGGGGATGGGACGTGGGGTATGTTCCCTCCAGCTTTCTCCTGGGCACTTCCCCCTCTTTCTGGGTTGTCACTTTTCCTGCTCATAGATGTTGATGCTGCAGGCTCTGCCCCTGGCCCTCTGCTCTTCATACTCTGCATTAGGGAGTGGGTGTCTCTATCCGGGTTTCTGGTTGGGCTTTGGGGGCTCCAAGAACCGCCCCCCTGTACTATATACAAAATGCTTTTTTGTGTGTTCCTGCTAGGGGTACACTGGGATTTCTCTGGGAAGAGGGTCCCCAAAGGGTCAAGATCCTCTGTTCCTCCTCTTTCCTGAGCTATCTTGCCTGCCCCACAGCTGACACTGCCTCCTGTGGGCTGGTGACCTTCTGTCTGTTACTTCTGACTAGGCAGCCTCAAGCGCTGCACCCACACCCTCGCCTGCCCTAGGAACACCCCCTGCAGGGCCTCACTTGGCCTCCCCAGTTTGGCCGGTGCTCCACAACTCGTTCCTTCCAGGGTCTCAGTTTTGGTTAACAGCTCTGCCGTCTCCATTTCTGACCAGGCTGGTGACCCGAGTCCCTTCCTCCTCCACCACCTACTCGTCAGTCTGATGAGTTTCTCACCACCATCTGATGCGGCTCCCTACCTCGACAGTACCTCTTGTTCTGCTCATTTTTGTTATTCCCTCAGTTGCTGCCCTGGCTCTTTTCCAAAACTCGTTACTGAGTTATTTACCTGAATGGTGTCCCTGTTATCTTTATAGAGTTCAACTTTGATCTTGATCTTCCCTTGCTCAGAACACTCCAGGGGGTTTCATTCTTACGGAATAAAGTCCTACCATGTGGCATTCAGAGCCTTTCATAACCCAGTTGCTGTCTGCTTCACCCCTGTCATCACCCCTCTCAAGTCCTACCCTCCAGGCACTCACCACTTGGGGCAGGCAGTCTGCTTCCGTGACTCTATGTCTTTGCTCATGCTATTTCTTCCATGTGGAATGTCCATTCTGTAAAACTCTTTTCATTCTTATGATCCCCTCAGACTGCCAGGCAGATTTCCCCCAACTCAGTGGTCTTCTCACTCTTTTGTCATGAGTCTGGTGTAGCATTTGTCACATCCTGCCATCACACACTACATCTGGATTTCCTTGTGGGCAGACTCTCTTACCCAGATTTGCACACCCTGTCGGGGCAAGGCTAGTGTCTGGCACATAGTGGGTGCTCCACAAATGTTTGTAGAATGAATAAATGAATGGACTGTGACTGCAGCAACCACCAGAAACACTACAGAAGCTAGAGTCACCTTGTCTTCTCTCAGCTTATACAAGACTCTCTTCCTTTTGTGTAAGGGCAAAGAAGAGGCCATCTGTCCAGATGCCAGCATGGTTCACAGCCTGTCTTTGTGCTCACATAGTGGGCACGTGAAAGGTGTGTGGCCAGTGAGGTTAGACGGTTTCCACAGAGGGGTGTCAGCTTTACGGATTATCATCATTCTTTAAAGTCTGTGTCTGCTGGGGGCATCTGCTGAGCCAGCCAAAACATAGCCCTGGACTGCAGGTTGGGAAGACCTCATCCGAGGGAGGAGGCTTTGCTTGGCTCAGATCAGAGGCCTCTGGGACAGTGGGGCTGGATGTTGGATCAGAGGAGGATTTGAGAACAGATTAGGGGTCAGAGTTGCTCTCCCTGGATCTCCAAAGACTGGGGCTGGGCCCCTGGTCTGCCCATTGCATCAGTGTGGGTTAGCAATCCAACGCAGATACATAGAATGCCAGATCCAGGTGGGGCCCAAGAGCATCTGCTCCAGCTTCCTCAGCTGAGGACTCAAAGCCCCAGAGAAGGGAAGGGATTTGTCTAGGGTCATAGCAAATCAGAGTGGGGCTGGGAGCAAGCTAGGAATCAGCACCCCCAATGCCACACTAACGCTTGGTCCGAGGATAGCTCTGTGTCCAAGTGTTTGGGTTTGCACTTGGGTTTCTCTGGGCAGGCAGCTGCTAGCCTTATCACACACCCACAAGCTGTCCACTGGGTGAGGGCTGGGCTCTAGTTGCTAGGAATCTGTGCTCCCCTCCCTGCTGAGGCTTGAATCAGCTGACCAGCTCCTTCCACTGGTGCAGACCTGCCCTTCTGACCACCTGAGTTCCACAGAGGCTGGCTGAGATGAGGGGAACAAGAAGCGGGGACAATGAGGCCTCTCCGGATACAGGCTAGGCTCCCAGCAAGCAGGCCCACCCTAGCAGCAGCCTGCATTCCTTCCTGTGCAGGGAAGTTCAAGCTCCTGGAGCAGGCCCGGGATGTTCGGGAGCCAGTGAGGTACTTCAGCAGCGTGGAGGAGGTGGCCAGCGTCTTCCCTGATCGCATCTTTGTGATGGAAGCCATCACCTTCAGTGTCAAGGTTAGTCCTTTCTGCACCAGGCTCGGTGCCCCCAGGTTTCCATTATCCTTGGGGGCAAGCCTGACCCTGGTTGGAGGGTGGCCTTTGAGCTCTAAGAGGTAAAAGTATCACAGTGTGGCTTCTGGCAGCCCCTTGAAAGCCTCTGGCTAGGTGTATGAACTTCCTGGAGCTTCCTGCAAAAGGTGGGGAAGCAGGAAGTGTGTGTGGAGGGTCACGGCCTGACTGGGAAGTCTTTCAGGGCAGCCGTCCTCTCAGCCACTGGTGGTGGTAGTGTAGCTGTGGGGCACACAGTGCACACGGTCCCCCACTTATGTACAGGCGGTTCTTGCCTGTTTATAAACCCTCTGCTTATCCATCAATTCATCTCTCTTCAGAGTAGTCTTGTTGAATAGGTGGAGGATTGTTATCGCCCTAATTGTAAAAAATGGTAACAAAAGTTGCCATATACTGAGTATTTTCAAAGTATTTCATTGTACATATAGTCTATTTAATCCTTACAGCAATTCTTCCAAGTAAGAGTAACTAAGGTCCCCGAGAGGTAACTCACTGAAGGCTGCACAGCCACCACATGGCCCCTCCAGGATGGAATGTCCTCAGTCCACTGCTCTTGATCTGGTCTTAGCCCTGGGAAAGGCCCAAGAGGAGCGCTGTCCTCCTGGGTCCCGTCCCGGTGGCTTTCCCGGGGCTCTGGCTAAGGCCTCCCGCCGTTTCTGGGATCCCCAGGTGGTGTCAGGCGAGTTCAGTGAGGACAGCGAGGTGTACAACTTCACGCTGCACGCCGGCGACGAGCTCACTCTCATGGGCCAGGCGGAGATCCTGTGCGCCAAGACCCCCAAGGAGCGCTCACGCTTCACCACCCTGCTGCGCAAGCTGGGCCGGGCCGGGGCGCTCGCCGGGGTGGGCGGCGGCGGCCCGGGGGGCACGGGGGCCGCGGGTGGCAGCGGGGGCGCCAGGCTCATCAAAGGCAAGATGCCCTGCCTCATCTGCATGAACCACCGCACCAATGAGAGCCTGAGCCTGCCCTTCCAGTGCCAGGGCCGCTTCAGCACGCGCAGCCCGCTGGAGCTGCAGATGCAGGAGGGCGAGCACACGGTGCGCGCCATCATCGAGCGCGTGCGGCTCCCGGTGAACGTGCTGGTGCCCAGCCGGCCGCCGCGCAACCCCTACGACCTGCACCCGGTGCGGGAGGGCCACTGCTACAAGCTGGTCAGCATCATCTCCAAGACGGTGGTGCTGGGGCTGGCGCTGCGCCGCGAGGGCCCGGCGCCGCTGCACTTCCTGCTGCTCACCGACACGCCGCGCTTCGCGCTACCGCAGGGCCTGCTGGCCGGGGACCCGCGTGTCGAACGCCTGGTGCGCGACAGCGCCTCCTACTGCCGCGAGCGCTTCGACCCCGACGAGTACTCGACCGCCGTGCGCGAAGCGCCCGCCGAGCTGGCCGAAGACTGTGCCAGCCCGCGCCGCGCGCGCCTCTGCCTGCCCGCGCCCCCGCGCGCCCTCCGGCCCGCCCGCGCCCCCGCCTCCGGCCCCGGCCCGCCCGGCGACGGCGACCAGGAGTACGTGAGTCCCGACTGGGCCGGCGCGCCCGAGCCCGCCGCGCCGCCCGCCGAGATCCCCTACGAGGAGCTGTGGACGCACCAGGCGGCCGAGGGCCCCGCCGAGGGCAGGACTCGGCCGCTCCCGGGGCCTGACCTCATCTCCTTCGGGGCCGCGGGGCCGCCCCGCCTGGAGTCCGAGGCGGCCCCGCCTCCAGTGCCTCCCAAATCCGAGGCGGTGAGTGGATGCCGTGGAGGCGAGGAGGGGGGGAGGCCGGGCTCTGAGCTCTGTGGGCCCCATCCTCCAGGGAGGTGGCCAGCCAGGGGTCAGGGTTTGGGCTTGAAAAGCTCGTTCTCCAGGGCCCCAGCCTTGGCATCTCGGTCTCCAGCCCCCGGAGTGTATGACAGAGGGTGGCCGAGGTGGGGAAAGGGGAGAAAACAAGGAAAGAAACGCAGGAGCATTTGTAGGAAGGGATACCAGGGACGGTGGCATTGGGAGTTGTGGGGACAAAGATGCCAGCAGGTCCCCAGCCTCAGAGAATTGGGGATGAGCCTAGAACAGTGTTACCCAGAAGGTTCCACAAGGAGTGGAACAAGGAGTCCTTTAAGTTGTCCAGGGTAAAGAAGGTTCTATGGTGACGTAAGTCTAGAAAAAGTAGTCTGTGATGCCCAGTCTTCCCCCTCCTCACTTTGGAGCTGCAGAGTATTGGTATAATAAAGGCTCTGAGAAGTCCTGCACGAAGGAAGCCCGTTTATCTGTGTTTAACACAGAATTTTCCAACCGAGCTTGTCCACAGACTATGGACAACACCTATGAACATCCCATGGAGTCCACTTATGAGTGTCTGACCTATAAGGCAAGGAGCCAGATGGCAGATACTTTTCCTTCCCTTTCTTCTCCTCATTACACGTTTTTTTCTTAATTCTCTCCTTTTCCTTGAGGAGGGAATATGTCTACTTAACTGATTGTTTATTTTTCATCTACTTCTCTATTTTTTCTTACATTCAAGATGGATTTCCAAGGCCACAGGAGACAGTGTATGTGTTGTCAGCTCTCGATGAGTGAAACGGGCTGGAGAGACGAGAAGGGGTGGGTGGGTGGGTGAGGAGCTGGGGTGTAAGGCAAGGCAGGCTCTTAGCAAAGTGGGGCAGTGTCAGTCCCACACGCCGCCCTGGCCCAGCTGCCTGGGGACCGGGGGTGGCGTCATGGCCCTGTGCTTGCAGGTGAAGGAGGAGTGCCGCCTGCTCAATGCCCCTCCTGTGCCCCCCCGAGGTGGCAGTGCCAATGGCCGGCTCTCGGGCAGTCCCCCGGTGCCCCCGCGCTTCCCCAAGCTGCAGCCTGTCCAGTCCCCCAGCTCCAGCCTCTCCTACTACTCCTCTGGCCTCCAGGATGGGTGAGCCCCTTCCTTCTCTTGGTCCTGGGCCTCCTCAGGTGGATAGAAGCAGGGGAGGGTGGGGAGGGGCGCCAGTGCTGAGGAAGAGGAAGACTTCAGGCCCGGGGTTCAGAGGTTCTGAGGTTCTGAGCAGTACCTGAGGGAGGGGGCCCTGGGGGCCGGGATCCCGGGCTTCCTGCTTCAGTTCGCTCCTCTCCTAAATGATGACAATTGGTTGGGAGTGTTGCTCTGTTTCCCTCCACAGTGGGATCTGCCACAGGGTGGAGTGCTCCTTGCTATTGAAAATTTTCTATGCAATTCAGTTTAGTTTAATTTTTCCTGGGGAGGGGGGTGCCGGGAGAAAGAATAGAGCAATCTCAGAGGGCCTCAGGCCTCGGGGGCTGGGGTGTGGGCCAGCGCTGCTGAGATCGGAGCAGCGGCCTCTGGTACCCGGTGGAGCAGTGGTTTGCTGTGTCGTGTGTGTGGCCCTGTGGCGTTTCCCTCTTGCTGTGCTTACCCTTCCATCTGTGTCGGTCTCTTTGCCCACAGGGCGGGCTCCCGCAGTGGCAGTGGCTCTCCGTCACCGGATACCTACTCCCTCTATTGCTACCCATGCACCTGGGGAGACTGCAAGGTGGGCGAGTCCCCCAGCCGCCCACCCCCGGGACCCCTGCCCTCGACTACGCAGCCCAGCCAGGCCTCCCGGGCCCTTGTAGAGCCCCTGAGCAGTGGAGCTGCCTCTCTCTGGGGGGCCGACACCCCAGTCAAGACCTACCGCAGCTGCCCGCCTCCATTCAAGCCCTCCCACCCCCAGAAACGCTTCGCTCCCCTTGGAGCTCTGAACCCCTTTTCCGGGCCTGCCTACCCCACAGGCCCTTCAGCCGCCTCCTCCTCTGGGCCCACAGCCAGCTCAGGTCCCCTGGCTACCTCCAGCCCCGCTCATTCCCCAGGCCCGGGCCCTCCAGGCCAGGCCTATTCGGCTGCTGCCTCCTCCTGCTGTCCCACCTCCTCCTCCTCTTCCTCTGAGCGGCAGACACCCGCCCTGGAGCCCTCTGATCCCTTTGAGCTGGGCCGGGGCAGTTCTCCAGAGCCGGAGGTGCTGCGCTGTCAGGAGCCCAGAGCTGGGAGGGCTCCTGGGCCTGGGCCTGGCCTTCTGCCACTTGGACCCCCCAAGGCCTTTGAGCCTGAAGGTGTGGTGCTGCGGCAGGTCCCCGCCCCCCTGTCCCCCGTGGCCCTGCAGGGGCCCGAAGCAGGCAGAGCACGACTCCTTCTCAGCCAGGGGCGCCTAGAAGGGCCTCCGGCCAGTCCCCGGGATGGGGCCACAGGCTGGGGCGGCCGGGATGCCTCCTCCTGGCAGCCCCCCGCTGACCTGTCTGCACTCTCCCTGGAGGAGGTCTCGCGAAGTCTGCGTTTCATCGGGCTCTCGGAGGACGTGGTGAGCTTCTTTGCCCGAGAGCGCATTGATGGCAGCATCTTCGTGCAGCTCAGTGAGGACATCTTGGCAGATGACTTTCACCTCACCAAGCTGCAGGTCAAGAAGATCATGCAGTTCATCAAAGGCTGGCGGCCCAAGATCTGACTTCCCAGCTCGGGGCTGCACAACTGGAATTTTAGCCCGGAGGCCCCGGGGGGCCAGCCCTGGGTCTGCAGGGTGACGGCACTCCCAGAGTGGGGCCTGCCTGCAGGAAGAATCTATGCCAAGACTGAGGCTGCTAAGCAGCCACGGAGAGTGAATCCAGGGGAGACACACTTGGAAACGGGGTCTTCTGGGCCAGAGCCCTGCATGCATCTTGCCTTTCAGTGTGCAGAGTACGCGGGGAAGGGGCTGGAGGCACCGGTGCACACCCGGGCCTGGTGACACATTGCTGCGATTCCCACGGGGGTTCAAAAGCAGGCCTTCATGGTGCCCTAACAGCCCCCTCCGTCTTGCTGTAGAGCTCCACTGACAGCTCGCATTTCATAGCTTGTAGGTGCAGGCGGGAGCCAAGGGAAGAAGATGGTCCATGATCTAAGCACAAATTCCCCAAGTGCCCGCTCTCCTCTGTGCTCTGTGGGCTTTTGGCCGAGCTGCCCCAGAGTCGGGGGTGCCCTCCTTTCCCCTCTGCTCTGCTGTGTGTTGGGCCCCTGGCCCTGAACACAGGTGTATCAAGTACAAGCCTGTGCCACCACACCTCAGAGGCTCTCCCTGCGGGTTCTGGTTCCTGGGTGATGGCTTTGGAAGAGCACAGCTCTGCTCTTGACCTGCTTAACTAGTTAGGGAGGCAGGTGCTCCCCCACGTCTCCAGCGCACTGGCTTCTGCCGCGAGCTCACCGCAGCTAGCCCTCCATCCTGCCTGTTGGGTCCGGTCCACGAAGACTCTGGCTCTGTGCAGGAGCGGGTGGGTTGAGGGCAGCTGCTCCCTGATTCTCGAGGCAAGTGGCCTCCCATCACTCCCAGCGGTCTCCTGCCCCATCACTTGAGCCTGGCAAACACACGGTGTCCCTTCCTGGTTTTCTGTCACCGGCACAGGTGGGATGGGGAGGAAAGAGAAAGCACGATGGCTTGGGAGAATCTGCTTTTGTCCTCCCGGAGCTCAGTCCTCTCGCACTTGTTCGCCTGCTTCAAAGCAGGTCTTTGTGCCCTGTATGTCGAGCGCGCTGATCTGCCAGCACCCAGAGCAGGTTGGCTGTCGTGTCCGACCCCCCACCCCCTGCCACCGTGCTCGTCCCCGTCTCACCTACCAGAAACACTAATTCTCCTGGTGTCAGGCCCAGGGGTTATCGGCGTTCTCGTCTGCCTTACCGAGATATTTGTCTCCTCTGTTTTTCTATCTTAAGAGGATCGAAGCCGTGCTGTTGCTCATGCCCCAAGCAGGCTGCCTCAGCGCTGAGGGGAGTCGGGAACTAGAGCACAGACACTGGGATGCTGAGACGTTGGGTTTCCTTGCCGATCACTCAGTGAATCCTCAAGGGCTAGTGAAATAAATGCTAGACCACTGAAGAGTAGTGCAGGTGGAATTCTGGGCGTCAACCGTGTTCTTTCAGAGGGCTGTGGGGACCGACGGGCACAATGTATATGCCTGCGGGCAGGAGAGGACTTCGGAAACAGTGTGGGTACACGGCCCACTTGTTCCTCAGAGGCAGCTGGTGGAGCGGCCCTCATTCCCTTCTGAAAAGCCCTCACCAGCCCCTCAACTATAAGAACCCTCAACTCCCACTGATGTTTCAACATAATTCACACCTACCTAGTGCTGCTAAGTGGAAAGGTCATACTTCAAAGCTCCAAGCCATTACCCAGGTTTAACTTCCTGCCCTGTCCAAATACCTGCCTTGAGGCTGCTCAGACACCCCCCCCCCACCCCCCGGAAGCCTGTTAATGGCCTTGGTGTGGAGGAGCAGTTCTCTACCTTCTATGGGTCACCTGAAAACTCCCAACTCGGAGACGCCTTGGTTTTAGAGTCTGGCTTCCTAGCAACCAACTGTGAGTGTTGAGTAGAACTGGAGCTGAGCTTCCCGCCTGCCAGTCCCCACAGCAGAGCTATCCAGGGGGATGTCTGAAGTACTCACAGACGGAGCAGAGGCGGGAGGAACTGGTGACATCTCAAGATGAGACTGCGCACTGTGATGGGACTTGAATTATTATTCCGCACGCACACGGCGTGGATCCTCCTTCCAGACCCAGTGAGGAGCCCAAAGCTGTTTACCTGGACTGGGCAATGCTTCTGCCAGAACACAAGTGTAGGACCTTTCCACACAGAGGGCAGGGGGAGGGGAAGAGTGGAGGCTCTAGCAGAGGGGAGGCGGCGGTGGGTCACACGGGATGCCTGTGATCACTGTGCAGGCATCGTCCACCTTCTGTGCTCTGGGGCAGCCAAGACGTGCAGGATACACTGGCCAGGAAAACGTCACCTCCTCTGCTTAATGCCAACGTTCCGCAAACATCCTGAGGTGCACACATGAATGAGTCACACCAAGAAAAGAACTGGGTAAAACCGTGCAACGGAAAGGAGTCTTTTATATGCTGGCCCTCCACACCTCTCCCACTGTTCTGCTTAGCCAGGGCCTCTTCCCCACTGTAAGCAGAAGCCCAGCCAAAGCATTTAAATACAGTTGGTTTAAAAGGCTTTAGGCTCATAAAATCCCACTTTCCATCAACGCAGTTTCTCAAGGTGCTGCTCCAGTACATTCCTACCGCGAAGCCCAGGGCTTTATTCCAGCTCACCCCTTGAAGGAAAGGGGGTTAAACCACAAGGGCAAAGACAGACAGAAGAGAAAGCAGTAGGCAGGCAGAGAAGCTGGCAAAGTGTTTGATTTTTATCGTTAAGTATTTGGCTGGGCGCAGAATTGCCCTCACCGCCCTTGGCCACCACTGGTCTCCCGGGAGGAACAGGCAGCAAAGGATGGCTCCAGAGACGCCGCCTCTCGGGGCCTCGGGGCTTACAAATTCGTGAGCACAGAGGGTTCCACCTTCCATCCTGAAGCACAAACGACTTCACAGCCAGACCTCCCTGGGAGGGAGAGATGCTCACAGCTGAAGGCACTTTAATCAAGGCACACACCCAATGCCAGAATTTGTTTTCCTTCTGGTCACTCCGATAAACCTAGACGCCACTCTGTCGAGAACCAGCGCTGCTGCAGTTGGCGTTGGTGAGTGAGCAGGGTCAGGGCCTGCTCACTGGTAGAACTTCTTGTTAGGGCTGCTGGCGTGGTCCATAAGCAGCTGGCACGGGGTGAACTGTTTTCCATAGGCAGCCTCGTACTTCCGGAGCCGGTCCACCACCTTCTGAGCACCGTACAGATCGACAAAGCGGAAGGGCCCTAAAGGGAGAAATAGGACATTGTTGAAGAAGTGAAACGAGCTCCGGGATGAGGCGAGCTACCTTCCTGACTTGCAAGACCGACCTCCAAGACAGGGGGGGAAGCCAAGCCCGAAGACGGCGCCGATGTCTCCCTCTGTGGGCGTGGCCAAGACCCCTTCCTGCAGGCACAGGACAGCCTCGTTCACAAATCTGGTCATCAGGCGGTACTGGATGTCTTCGTCCGAGGAGCTGCCAACAGAGAGAGACATTCAGGGAGGGGGAGGGTAAAAGGGGAGGACACAGGCGCCCCAGTGCTGAACGGGAGTGAGGGCTGGGGCTGCTGGAGCTCCAGGCCAGCCCTAGTGAACCTCCAGTGCTAGAGAAGGTGCTGCCCTTGGAAAAAGCCAGCAGAGGGCTACTTGCCCTAATTAACCCGAAGCCGGGCACTGAGAACAGGGTCTGGCGGGGTAGATGGCATCTCTTGACATCAGCAGCTGCTGATTACAAATGATAATAAACAGGGTGGAGAGTGAGCAGGCCTAGGAGAACCGTCTTTCTAGTTGCTCTCTGGGACCCTCAGAGGGAAGGCTTCCCAAGGGGTCTTCCCAAGGCTGGGCTGCAGTCCTTACCCTGAGGCCTGGTAGAGGACGAGGTGGAATGTGGAAGGGCAAAAAGTGTTAAGCATCAGGAATGTTCTCTCTGGTTACGTATGGTGATCATAACAAAAATGACGGCAGAGGGTCCAAGAAGCTTCGGGCTGGTGAGAAACACGCTTCTGCACCAATAGCCCCTCAAAGGAACTTACACATCAGGCTGAGAAGGCATCTTCAGACTTGCCAAAATACTGTCTATGTCAGAATTCAAATTCTTATTCTTCACACCCTCCTGGTAGATGTAAAAGCCCTTTCCGGACTTGCGACCTAAAAGAAGCAAGAAAAGGGAGAGTTAACAAATTCTCAGAGCCCGGGCCTGAGAGTTCTCTTCTCTGCTAGTCTGTTATAAAGCTCTAGCCTCTTTTCCGTATTCCTGAATTTGTAGATCTAGCCTACTCTAGAAATTGGTGTTTGTCAGAAGAGTTGACAGCGAAGGAAAAAAGAGCTTGTGTGTCCTGGAGCTTGGAAATCTGTGTATCTGGGTAGGAAAGGCCAGGTGGGTGAGTTTTAATGTCCAGGTATGCAACACCAGGCCCTAGGATGCCCAGGTCCTAGTGTTGATTTTGTTGCCACTTTGCCGAGAGAGAAAGCCCCCTCTCTGGTGGGCCTCAATTATATTCTCTACTTAGAGGTTTACTTCCTCCACAAAAGTGGTCAGACAACATGGAAAGCCTGGACGCAACGCTCCCGCAGTATCACGGGTGTAGTAGAGGCCTTGGGCAGGATGAAATGCCTGTCAATCTTGCGTAGCTTGGGCAACAGCAGAGCCTCAGGAGGCCAGAGTTCTGCCTTTTGTCCATAATCTACAGGTCCAGCCTAAAAAGAGGTGGCCATGAAATCATTTTTAGATTCCCTGTGACAGTGGGCTCTATGTTTAGAAAACACACTCTTCCACGCGGGCCTTCTGCAATTCTTTGGTCTCAGGAACTCTGTCATGAATGATGCTAGTTATGTTTCTTTGCGGCTACTCACCCAGGAAGCCCTTGGATATCATCTGCTTCAGCACTTCTAGGCTTCCACCTGCAAACCGCTCGCCAAACACTTTGCCTAGATTTTCTGCTACGTGTTTTGCTACATCCACGCCAACTTCATCCACCAGTGTAGCAGCGCCCACAGGAAAGCCAAAGCTTGTGGTCAGGGAATCCAGCTTCTTAGGGCCAACTCCTTCCTGGATGGGAAGTAAAGCTGGACCTCAGGGGAAGGCCGTCCCAGATTCCCCTAAGGGCTCCTTGTGCTGCCCTCACAAATGGCCTTGTGCAGCACCCACTTCTCTTCTGGGTGCCGCCTGGCCAGGCCCAGGACTGGGACTGTTTCAGGAAAGCACAAAGAGGCTTGGGAGCCACAAGGGGAAAGTCTGAGCCTTTCTTAACCTATAGAATTTTAAGGAAGTCTAGAGATGAACAAATTATTCACTTCCTTCTTGTTTGCAATCCTGGATCTCAAGAATAACGAGATTCCACGCCAGACAGGGCTAAGTTTCCCGAGGCTGAGAGAAGAGACATTACCGAGCAGCAGTACTGTAGGGTCCTGTGATGCCCACGTCTGATAAGAGCCCAGCGAGGAGTGGCCACGCCCTTCCTGCCAGTGACCGACCTGTAGGGCCACTGGAGGGGTCTGCGTGCAGCAGAAGCGGGTGTAGCACCAATCCGACCAAATGGGCCCTGTTCTGGACGGGGACGCAGAAACCGCACACAGAGCGTGTCGGAGGCCTTTGGCTTATTGGAGCAGGGAGGACGCTAAGGAAGCAGAGCTAAACTTCTGCCCATTTTAGTGCAGTGTTAGCCTATGACTTCCCAGCCCTGTGTGGAAAGAGAGGGCACCAAAGGGCCTTCTTGGAGAAGAGACAGGAGTCAGTGTCTTAGAAGGAAGCCTGCTTCTCACCTTAACATTACCAGTTTGGAAAACTAGTTTAAAGAGTGGACGATGGGGCTTCCCTGGTGGCGCAGTGGTTGAGAATCCGCCTGCCGATGCAGGGGACATGGGTTCGTGCCCCGGTCTGGGAAGATCCCACATGCCGCGGAGCGGCTAGGCCCGTGAGCCATGGCCGCTGAGCCTGCGCGTCCAGAGCCTGTGCTCCGCAGCGGGAGAGGCCACAACAGTGAGAGACCCGCGTACCACAAAAAATAAATAAAAAAAAAAAAAAAAAAAAAAGAGTGGACGATGCCTCAAACATTCTGAGATCGATACCAACCTGGAGAATTCTGATGACTTCAGACATCATGGGTGCGAGGCACCTGGTGGTATAGAAGCCAGGTCCGTCCTGCCAAGGGAGAGAATATGAGCTCATGGGCCCCTCAGTTGTGGGCACTTCCCAGTTCTGAAAGCGGTCTCTCTCCCCCGGAAGCCACTTCAAAACTCAAGGTGATTTATAAGCTCCATCAGAATCCTTAGTATTAAACTGCAGGGGAAGCCATAGCCAGGGGCAGCCTGGCTTGAATCCAGGAGCACAGCAGACAGTCTCACGGTCATCTGAAAGGTCTGGAATGGCTGGGAGAACCCGCCACGTCCCAGACCCTGACTCAGTGGTCCACCACTGTCCATACCATAGACCACCAAGGGGAAATCATATCAAAAGCTGGTATATTTAAACTGAAGAGTTACAAACAAACCTGGAAATATAAGGAGTCTTCATAGAACTTTTCTGAATCTGCTGCTCTGACACACAGCTCCTTACCTTAACCACAATGATGACCTTCCCCTGTTTGAGACCAACTTCTACAGCAGAAGCAGTTGTGTCCTTAGAAGTTTTTTGAGTTGTGATAATCTCCAGCAGCTGCATCTTGTCCACAGGAGAGAAGTAGTGCATGCCAATCACCTGGCAAAGGGGGACAAAACACCGGCAGATTTAAGAACTCTGAGAGGGGAAACTAACAGCATTCTTTTTTTTTGCTAGGAAAGCACTGCAGAGAAAGGCGGTTATAATATAGGAATACTGCTTGGTATCGTCAAGTGGTTTGGTTCCATGGCTCTTTGATTAAAAGTCCAGTATGTTCAGGGGAGAGCTAACTGGAATTCTCTTCCATCTGCTTCTAGGGCTTTTCACTAAGGGCAATGGATCCTACGAACAGTTAATGCCAAAATCGCAGCTAAAGGCCAAATTAGATTTACTGGGGAAGAATGAATGAGGGTTCCATTTATATTAATGATGCTGATGGTTTGGGTGAGAAGGTCCACTTTTTATGGGGTGTGGGGGGAGACAGGCAGAAGAATTACTTACTATGCTGGACTGTCAGAGATATATTTGGATTTTATGTCCATGCATCTCACCACCAGGATACTGTCAGCCCTTCGTATCCACAGGTTTCGCATACACAGGTTCAACCAACCGCAGATCCAACTGGCTGAATCAGATTCAACGGGTCTGACTCCTTGGATCTGAAACCCGAGGATACAGAGGGCTGCCCGTGTTCACTGTTCTACACTATTTTATATAAGGGACTTGAGCTTCTGTGGATTTTGGTATCTCCTGGTGGTCCTGGAACTAATCCCCCACGGATACCCAGGGACGACCTTACTGGGTTTAAATAACATTTCTCAACACTCAGATTCCCTCAAGCCTCATTAAACCAGTGACTCTCAAAGTCAAGCACCCGGACCAGCCACACCAGCATCACCTGGGAATGTCAGAACTGCAAATTCTCAGGGCCTCCCCAGACCTGCTGGATGAGGAACTCCAGGGGCAGGGCCCAGATCTGTGTTTAAGAAGCCCTCCAGGTGATTCTGATACATGCTAAAGTTTGAGAACAGCCTCATTAAGCTAACAATTAGATAGTCTTCACAACTGAACTGTGAAAGGAGTCTATCCATTAATTTATAGTTTTGCCTCCACTCCCCACTTCAGCTATAAGGTATTAACTACTATCTGCCACTGCTTACTATCCACTATCCATTAACACATTTATCATTTATCCTTTACATTTAATCCACTACAACTCTGTGAACTAGTCAGTCAAATTACCTAGATGAGGAAGAAAGACATCAGGAGGTTAAAATTAGTAGCTCAGGGTCAGTCAGTAAATGGCAGAGTGGGATGCCATCAAGGTCGGCCTGTCTCCACAGCCTGCCCACTTCCCGTTGTGTAACACACAGGTCACTTGCATGTTACATCAACTTATCAATCCAAAAGTTGCTTCTAACCTCTAAATTATCCTACTTATGTCTAAAATACTTAAAAAGACAGGACCTGATTCAGACTGTACTCCTGAGCAAAAGTAATTAGCCTTTACCATGTATAATTTATATACAATAAAACGCAAAGATCTTAAAGTGTTCAGTTTGATGAGTTCTGACAACTGTGTATCTACCCACGTAATCACTACCCCAAGCAAAACCTATTGACATCGTTCAAAAAAGCTGTGCCAAAAGGTGGCCAGCTGTGTCCTGGACTGCTGGGACTTTCTCAGTTGTAGCACTGGAGGGCCTGTGTCCTGGGCAAACCGAGAGGGTTGGTCGCCCTACTTGTGCCCCTGTGACCTTACTCTTACATGAATGACCTAGGCAAGCAGGTGCTAAAAGCTGCTCAAGATCCCTGGGGGCGAGGACTGCTAAGTGTGATGCTTGTTCTGCTCCACGGGGGAGAAGGAGAGGTTAGCATCAAAGGCACAGCAACAGGGTCTCCTCTGCTGCCCTCCAGTGCTGAGGAGCTGCTGTGAGTGATCACGACGTGGCCAGACTGTCTATCTGCCATTACTCTGCGTCTGTGTCTTCCCCCAGCTGCCACTTCTCCCCATGACCTCCTCCTGCCATCACTGAACCTGCCTCTATCAGGCCCACACCACTTCTAATCTGCTGCGTGCTAGGGAACAAGATGACCTTGAGTTAGCAAGCTATTAGAATGGGAATAAAAAGACTTTCGTGGTTTTAGTACGTGGACTTCGTATTAACAGTTTCAGTTGCTTAAAGGCCTTTTATATTTCCTGCCTACTTTTGGCTGGCTCTGCTTCGCTGAGGCTAACTGGTATCCTCCAGAGAGGCGAACTGTTTTATTTCTCCTTGAATGATTTCACTTGATTTCCCTGGTAGAGGGCAGAAGCCCAAAGACAGATTTCTAGGCATCATTCCAGATACTCACTGTAAGTGCTTCTACATCCACCCCTCTCATGTCCTGGGCAGAAGCTCTAAGCAAACTGGGGTGGACACATCCCACCACAGCCCCAGACCTTCCATTCCTGGATCTGGAGTTGGAACCAAACCCATCCCAGACAGTCACCACAGTCTGCTCTGTAGCTCAAGTATTATTTTGGAACATCTCTTCTTATTTTAGGGTCTATCTTTCAATACCCAAATGTAATAAATGTAGGTTTTATAGTCTGAACCTGAATAATAATACCCATTAGGGATGCAAATCACCTATAAAGGTATATTTTAGTTGTAGTTCCCTTGTTCCTGCATCTCACACTGGTCACAGTACTAGCTTTTTTGTGCCCAGTTTCTGGGACTACATCATCACCCTCATCCACTTCATAATCCATACCAGTCCCTTCTCATATCCTAAGCCTTCATCAATGAGCCTGAAGCAGTAAAACACTTCAGGGTTTTCCTCTGTTCAGAATTTACCTTCTCAGGTCTTTTACTGACAGCAGCAATTTCGCTGATTGGGAGAGCAGATGTGTTGCTGGCAAAGACACAGTGATCTGGAATCACCTGCAGGAGAAAAGCATTTAAGAATGTGTCATGTAGGCCTGGGAGATGACTGGAGTCCAAAGCAAAGCCAATGAGGGACACTTGGGCCCCGCCCACCCTTCACCTTTGAGAGAACAAACCATAATGTGCATGCCTATTTCATGTTACACACGTGTTACTAAGAAATGGTACACCACTATAATTATATCTACAGTGCATGAATACTATATTAACTATTAGCTTTATCAACCTGCAGAATAGTGTCTAATGGAGATTCTCTCAGCATTCTGCCCACAATCTCAGCTTATTCATATTTTTATTCAGATGCTTGGATGAAAAACAAAGAAGGCACATCTGTCAAATTTGTGCAAATCTGGGCAGGCAGAATCCTAACATCAGAGATAAGAATCAAGATTCAAGATACATTCAACATGCTGAAAAACTGAGTGCAAAATAAGATCAATTATAATGAGGATAAAGGTAAAGTACTGCATTAAGATTTTATGAAAGAGAAGAAAGAGAAATAAATGAGTAGACACCTAATGGGCAAGACCTGGGCTTGGCAGTAAACTTGTGTTAAAGAGCCCATGATTTTATTTAATCAAAGGTATAGGGGCTTCCTTGGTGGCGCAGTGGTTGACAGTCCACCTGCCGATGCAGGGGACGTGGGTTCGTGCCCCGGTCTGGGAGGATCCCACATGCCGCAGAGCGGCTGGGCCCATGAGCCATGGCCACTGAGCCTGCGCGTCTGGAGCCTGTGCTCTGCAACAGGAGAGGCCACAACAGTGAGAGGCCCGTGTACCGCAAAAAAAAAAAAAAAAAGTATAATGTGAGTCAAAAGTAGAGCCTGATGATCAGAAAGCTAACATAGTCTCAAGCTGCATTATTAATGGTATGGTGTCTGATGTTGGTGGTAAAATTCTCTATGAAGAGCAAACCAATGTCTCCAAAGATGGCTGGCAACAATCCTTCCCCTCTTGTACATGTGTGTCTCTCCTCCCATCCAGAGGCACAGTCTCTTTCCCCTCCTCTTAAATCTGGGCTGGCCTATGACTTGCTTTTACCCATGGAAAGTAGCAGAAGTGACTCTGCCAGTTCCAGGCCTTGCCTTATGAAGTCCACTGGCTTCTGCCTTGCTTTTTTAGAAGCCAGCAGCCGTGCTGCAGAGAAGCTCTGGCTCGACCACTAAGCGAGGACAGGCCACAGGGAGAGGGAGGCGCCCCAACCAAGCTTTCAGCTGAATGCAGTCCCACGAGTGCCCCCACTGGGAAGCCACGTGGAATTAAGGGCCAGCCGCCTCTCAGAGCCCTGCCCTAACTGCAGAACTGTGAAAAGGTCATTGTTTTTGTGGTGGTTTGTCACACGCCAAGAGAACACTGAGACATGGTGAATACAGCAAAGGAGACAAGACAGTGAAGGGTCTGCAGACAAGAATTATGAAGATATCAAAGGAGTAAGTTTCTTTAGTTCTGTGGAGAGGAAGAGAAGTTTTAAATCTCTGAGGAATACCACATGTAGATTCAGCTTTACCATTTTCCTGTAAAGAAAGGAGAGGCCAGGTAAGAGGATGGACTTGATGGCCTCTTAAAGATCCTTCACTTGAAATTCTTTGATTTTCCAAATACAGATCTGTTCTGGACCTTGCTCTTTTCCACCCTTTCTGAAAAACTTCTTTGAGTATCTCCTACCTAAGATGATTTCACTAGCTTCTCTAAAAAGGTAAAGGCCTGTGACATGTTACATAAATAACTACAACATACGTAACACTTTGGATTTTACCTTTAGCAATAATCTTATTCTTTTCTTACTATCTGCTAAAAATTCATGATTCCCTGAATATCCTCCCTTTCCCCCAGTCCGTGGACTTCACGGACATATAAAACCCCTTTTCTTTTCTTTCTTTCCCTTCTCTTCTCCTTTAACATTTATGTTTCAATGGGAACTACTGTATTGATTTGTTCATAGTCTGCACTTCTCTTGATCTGAGCCCTCTTCTTTCTCTTTCTTTTCCTTGATCACTGGCTTCCCAACTGCTAAAACTAACAAACTTTTCTACACTCAGATACTCCCAAATCCTGATTTTCCAAAAGCAAATACCATCACCCAGTCAGGTGGCAAATGCTCTTTTAGTGGTAAACGAATCTGTCTGTTTTTGCCGCCCCTCAGTCTACCTCCCATTGGCCCAGCAGGACCTCCAAAGCCCCGGGAACGTTGTGTCCCTTTCTCTGCTGCAGTGCCACCTTGCACAGAGAGAACACACACCTACCCAGCTCTTCTGAATTCACTCCCTCAGCTGAATCTACATTACACTCTGCCTAAAGAATAGATTTTGGAATGTGTGTTTCACAAGTGGAATCCATCCCAAACTGAGCTGCTTGTCTTTAGTTTCTAAACCCTCCTTAGGTTCATTCTTTAGTAGAGCAGAGATTGTCCTCCCATGGAAGGGCGTCTTAGGAGTACAGCCCACTACTCAAGACACCCCAGAATGCTGCAGAGTCAGTGCCATTTTATTTTCACCATTTACTAACCTACACTCTGTTTATTTAACTGTAGGCTAGTCGGGGCCCCGGTTCTACCTCCTGCCTGGATTACTGCCATCTCTTCTTTCCTCCTTTCCTCTTTCTTCACACCACCCAGTTCAAGTACTTGTTTTGTTCATATTATCCCATCTCAAGAGTTGACTATGCACAGCATTTGGGCTCAAAACCAGAGTAGCATTTCCACAAAATGAGCATCTGAATCCTGCCTGGAGAAACTGTTTCTCCCTATTTCCTCTGCTGCCTAGACCTGAATTAGTTTAGTTATAGCTTGCAGCCAACCAATAATGTCAAGACGTCTGGCTACAGTCCATGAGGTTATTTGTATGTTTGGGTGACTGAACTCCCATATAAGGCTAATGAACCCTGTGCTTAATTTAAGTTAATAAGCTACTTGTTTGTCTTTCCTTAGGACTTTGATTTGACCTTTATACACAGTGTGCATGGGTTCACATAAAAACTTGCATTTGGGGGACACAGTTTTGAGGGGCGCAAGCCTGCTGTGTCCCCTTTTGCCTGGCAAAGCAATAAAGCTGTTCTTTTCTACTTCACCCCTCCAACAAACAAACAAACATACAAAACCCCTTACATCTGGGAATGAATGGCCCTATAAAAAGAACTGCACATTTCCTAGAGTTCCTTTAAAAAACCCTGTCTCTGTGTTCTCCACTCACAACCCAGGATTCAGTACAGCAGGCCCCTTACTTACCGCTTCTACTTCCTTGAGCACTTTGTGCTTAAGACTGAGGTCCTCAAAAACAGCCTCAATCACCATGTCAGCCTTTTCAAAACCCTGGTAATCGAGCTGCCCAGTCAAGTTGCTGAAAAAGGCGTCCCTTTCAAACGATGTTAGTGCTTTCTTCTTCACTTTATCATTCAGTCTAGGAAAAAAACACATTCCTAGTCAGAGGAGGAGAACAGGAAACTAACATTTATTGAGTGTCCATGGGCCAGACAGTGTGCTGTGTGTTTCTCACCAACTCAGTGAGGTAGCTCCCACTTTGAGGGAGCTGAGCTGCTCAAGGAGACTCAGAGGAACCTGTGGTCCAACAGCGAGTTAAGGGAGGGTCCTAGGGTTCAAACAGGCTGACCCCCACATCCATATTCTTTCTACTAAAAGATGCCTCTACATGCCCAACCTGCATAAATGGTATCACTAATAAAAGAGTTAAATTTGCCAAGAGGAGTAAACATGAACACTAAAATGGCAAACAAGAGAGCAGCTCTAGTAATTCTCTACCTACAATAGGGGAAACAGCCAACACGGGCCCTAGACCACGAGTGTATACTTGCTTACATATCATTTTGTTATTCTGTAATTGTGATCTACCGGAGGACAGAGACCAAGCATTATGTCATATATTCTTAATCCATTTCCTGGTCAGTACCTAGTAGCACATCATATTGATTACATAAAATATTAACTCAAGGTTTCTTCTTCCCCACAGAGAGCTAAAAAGGATTCCTGCTACTCAGACACTTAACTGATAGTTTGTATTGCCAAGGAAAATAGGCTCTCTTAGGTTTTAATCTGACCGCACTTTCAGAATAAAAGACCTAGAGTTTTCCTCTGAAAGAAGAATTAAGCTACACCCCATTCACTAGTTTCCTTAACCAAAAGAAAAATTAAAGCCACGAGGTAAGTTCAAAGAAGTAGTCAGTTTAAGTCTCAAAAGTATGGATTCAAATATCTTGGTTTCTGACAACCATGTCAGCAGTCAGCAAGCAAGATTCTTGTGAGAGTTCAAAACATTATTAGTTGCTCTAATTCTAATGCCTAATGAAACTATTCCCGAGAGGACAAGAAATATGTATGTCCCAAGTCAGCAGTACAGTGAGGGGCACTCACCAGAGCCCGATGTTTCTAATGCAAAAAGGGAAACCCGGGACAGCTGGATCCAAAAGAGGTCGAGGGGGAAAAGCTATTTTAGAGCAATTTCTCATTTTGGTGACTGTATGAAACTCTGGGAACACTCGCATGCTGGCCTCAGGGCAATGGTGTTATCGAGCACAGCCATTTTGGGGGGTCAGAATCTTTTACTACAATGCCTTGCTATCTTACATTAATATAGTTGCTATCTGCCAACATGACTAAACCTGCCAGGTCCTGCACAGTATTATGGTAGCAATATATGAGCAGAAAAGGGGTAAAAACACACTTAAGCTACGTAATCCATTTAAGAAACAAAAAACTAACTCAACTAAAAGTCACATGCAAGACATCAAAGTTCAGCCAGCCTTAGACAGTCTATTACATTGGAGCAGAGAAATGAGCTGAAACAAATTCCCAGTTTGGCCAAGTTGCTGCTCCATTTTTCCCCTCTGCAAACCAGGCAGTATGTGTGTGGGGTCGGGGAGAGGAGGGAGGGACGGGCAGGAGGGAGAATAATATTCCCCGTTTATTAATTCAGAAGTAAGATGGAGACACAGTCCATAAGATCCAGATATTGTGGAACCAAATCAGTTAACTGCTTCTCTATGGTAACACCGGTCAAGAAATATGAGGTTCATGAGTTCTGATCCCAGCCCCACCTTCAAGACGCAGTTACACATTTCCTCATATCCTTATCTCAGTTCTCTCTATAGACACAGTCATGCTGTTTCAATATTCTGTAACAATACAGCAATTAAAATTCACAAACATGAGACTTTCTAGTCTGATACCAAAGTATAAACTATATGGCATTTAAAAACGTCTAATAGATAAGGTTTTCTCTTCTGCACTCAAAGACTACAGACTCCAATGACGTTAATGATTTATAATAACATTGTCTGCAACAACAGCAAAAAAGAAAAAAAAGTGAAAGAAGGAATTAGCATGTCTAAAAAGCAAAGGACATGAGACTTAACTATGGAGTATCCAATACAGATCATGTTCAGGAGAAAGGAAACTATGACGGCAAAAACCAAAACACGCGCTACTCTCCCAGCAAAGGCAGAGAGCAGGCTTACCCTTTGAACACTTGTTGCTGTCCTCGCCCCAGCGCGGCTAGCGTAGCATCCTTCAGTATAGTCTGTAGGCCCTTATCCACGGAGACCTGGGCAATGCCGGCCCCCATTAGCCCTGCGCCAAGAACAGCGAGCTGCCTGAAAGGAAAGGATGAAATGACTTTTGGTATAAATCTTAATTAATTCAGTAAAAGTGGGAGATTGCCCAGGTCGTTATCCAATAAACCAACTAAAGCAGGGACAACAATAAGGTATTTATTTATTTATTTATTTATTTATTTATTTATTTTTTCCCCTTTGCTGTACGCGGGCCTCTCACTGCTGTGGCCTCTCCCGTTGCGGAGCACAGGCTCCGGACACACAGGCTCCGCGGCCATGGCTCGCGGGCCCAGCCGCTCCGCGGCATGTGGGATCCTCCGGGATCGGGGCACGAACCCGTGTCCCCTGCATCGGCAGGCGGACCCCCAACCACTGCGCCACCAGGGAAGCCCCAACAATAAGGTATTTAAAATAATTTTTACCTACAAAAAGACACCTTTCATAAATGACTGATTTTCAAAGTTAAATGCAAAAATCCGTTAGGTCTAAAAGAATTGGTCTACCCAAGGAGACAGAATTATACTCATCTTCAATCATACCTGAGATCACTGAAAACAAAACAACATGGATTACGCTTAAATTAACGAGTATTTTTCTTCAAACAAAAGCCACTTGCAGTGATAGGCCTAAAGACTAATCTCTCTTCTTCCAACTACTTACTTGCTAGTGATTTTGCCATTTTCCAGTCATCTTTCATTTCTCTTGAAATCTGTGCCTTTCTCACCCCTTACCTGGATTGGTTCAAAAGACTCTTGGATGGTTTCTTTGCTTCCAGACCTTACCCCTCCCTCAAACACCTCCATACATACACATTACTGCCTTTTCCACCCCTGAATTCCTCTTGAACTTATCAGGACCATTTGGCTTACCCCACAGTATTTTGGAACAGCTTCATGTACATCATTTTTGTCTCCTCAACTAAATTCTAAGCTTTTGAAGGGATAGAGATCATGTCTGATGACTCTTTTTAGTTTTCCATAGTTTTGGAACAATATGCCATTTTCCCATAAGTAACTAAAAAAAATTTTCAGAACAACTTCCTTCATAAAAGAAGCCCAAGTTTACAACACCATAGACCTAAATTAGAGTTGTTTCATTCATAACAATTCTGATTATAATGTTCAAAAATCATATTCAAGACCTGAAAAGGCACCCTAACTTCAACTCCTGGGAGTATCTTTCAAATGCAGCTTTGTGATAATACACATTTTTATATGGTGAGTGTTAAGTAACTGGAGAACATGAGAAAATAGGGTAGAAAAACATAAAGAATAGGAGCTGAAAAAATTATTCATGTATTTACTGCATCAAAATTAAAATTTGCTTGACAAATGACCCCGCAAAAATTAAGACAACCATAGAAGAGGAAGAAATTTGTAACAGGTATAGCAGACAAAGGATTACTACTGGGGAAATATAAAGAACACACATATCAATTAAAAAAGATAACCCAATAAAATGGGCAGGGGTTTATATAAAGCAATTCACAGAAAAAGAAAACAAATTGCCAATAAAATGCCCAATTTCCCTAATAATCTGGGAAATGCAAATTAAAACGAATGTATTCTCTCCCCATCAGATTGGCAAAAATTTTAAAAGTAACAGTGAGGATATAAAAAATTTTGTTCTTTCATGCATGGTTGAAGGAAGTATATGCTTTGCCCTATATAGGAGGTCAAATGTACTAAAACCAAAAATGGCATCTTCTACGACCCAGTAATTCTACTATCTACTCTAGAGAAATGCACTTATACACAAGATGATATGCTGTGATGAACAGTCATACAATGTTTACGATAATGAAAAGTTGGAAGTCATCAATCTTTCAGTAGAAGATGAAGAGGAACAAGTTAACTGGTACGTACCCACATACATAGTCTCCAAGTCACACCACTGACTAAAAAGGATTATTATAGGATTCATACTGAAGGATCCCTTTTATATTAAAACATTCAAACCACAAACACAAAACATTCATCTAGTATTCAAACTTCCTTATAATAGTTTTTTTTAAAAGGAGATTAAGAATGCATTCTTTGCATAAAAAATTAATTTATAAAAAGAGAAAATACATAAGGAATTCAAATTATTATGCGAGGCAAGGAAGAAGAGGCCTAGAGAGACAGAAGTGGAACTATTACTGACAGCTGGGAAAGCAGGAAGGGGGATGCCCTTCCTTCAATGTTCTTTATTAGATTTTTGGTTCAACCTATTCTGCCTTGCGTACCTTATAATTTATTCTTCATTTCTAAGATGAGGTTACCTTTTCTTCAATTTATTTCCCAAGTTAGGTCAACTCTTATATCATCCTGTTTTTCTGCCCATTTAATTCTGAGTTTTTGAACTTTTGATTCAAAGTGATTCTTTTCTTATCTGTAAATATTTAAGGATATATAATTCAAGTTTGGAAGCATCCTGCTATAGTTTTCTTTTGCATTGTGGTTGTTTTGGGGGGAGAATTTTTGTAAGCTTAAGTATTTTGATTCTCATTTTCTTATTTCTTCTTACAGGAGATTCACATGCATGCTGCCTGTCTTTTCTGTGTACTGGTACACAATAACAGCTTCTCCAGGTGGTATTATATGCTATCTGCATATAACAGTAAGAGTTACATGCAGACCAGAGTAGGAGTCAGGAGTGGCTAATTAGCTTAGGAGTAAACATTCTATAATTAAAAAATTTTTAAATTAATTAATTTATGGCTGCGTTGGGTCTTCGTTGCTGCACACGGGCTTTCTCTAGTTGCAGCGAGCAGTGGCTACTCTTTGTTGCAGTGCACAGGCTTCTCATTGCGGTGACTTCTTTTGTTGTGGAGGACGGGCTTTAGGCATGCGGGCTTCAGTAGTTGTGGCCTGTGGGCTCAGTAGTTGTGGCGCACGGGCTTAGTCGCTCCGCGGCATGTGGGATCTTCCTGGACCAGGGCTCGAACCCGTGTAACCTGCGTTGGAAGGCGGACTCTCAACCACTGGACCACCAGGGAAGTCCAATTTAAAATTTAAGAGTAATTTTTGTAGGATGTGTAAAGAGATGCAGATTTAAGTGGCCATATCATCACTCCACTGCAGCATGAAAGTAATTTATCTCACCCACTGAATGCGAGATATTGTCAACATTAGGTGGTACACAGACAACCCGACAGATACTGATCACCACGTATGCTGGAGAAGCAGTTACGGTTGTGTTTCATATTCTAATTTGGAAATCAGCCCTCTTGGCAAGAATCTTGTCTGTCTCACCTAGGCTTCTTATTGATTTTCTCTTCTGCTTTGGATTGCAATCTCATTAAAGGTGAGCGGCTGGAGAAGGTAGTAACATTAGCTGCTTTCACAAATCCCTCTCTGTAATTCAGGTAGACAGTGTTCCTCAACCTCACCACTGCTGACATTTTGGACTGGATACTTCTTTGTTGTGGGGCTGTCCTGTGCGCTGTAGGATGTTTAGCAGCATTCCGGGCCTCTGGCCACCAGATGCCAGTACCATCCCTCCCTCCCCAGCTGTGACAACCAAAAATGTTTCCAGAGACTGGCAAGTGTCCTCTGGTGGCAACGTTGCCCAGGTTAAGAACGACTGAGCAAGGGGGTGTGTTTAGGGGCATTACTAAACTTAAGATGCTGAAGAGCTATTTAGGCAGCATAACACTGAAAGGCTCGCTGAAGAGAATAGATATGAAACAGGTAAGTAGACTCTCGAACGCTTAGGCTGTAAGCTAAACGAAGGACAAGACTTTAATGACTAGAATGAGGCTTTACTTTTTTTAATGAGGGAGAAGTGTGAGTTCCCAGAGATGGTATCTCAAGTCACAGAGAGAGACAAGGTCATTAAACAGCACATAGTGTGTGTATTTGGTTTAGGAAGGGGAAACCTAAACCATATTTCTAGGGGACATCAATAGTGAGACAAAAATGCCTCTACAGGAGACATTAGAGAGGTCAGGAGAAAACTCAGCACAGGCAGAACTCTGAAAGCCAAAAAATCCTTCGTAGGAATAGGGATCTAAAGTGCTCAGGACAGAAGAGGTTTAGGGCAAGACTGAAGGCATAAATCTAGCTCTATGGATCTTCAGAGACATTGACAAGCATAGCATGTGCTGAAATCCACAGGGGCTTCCTATACAGAGCTGACTTACTTAACCTCCTTCTGCGAAGCTCCAAATTTATTCTTCTTGCATAGGGTCTGACCACGGTAAAGTCCTATCAAGGCTTTTGATTCTTTGGTCATTGCGAGCTCTCCAAATTTCTGGAAAAAGGGAAGAAGAAAAGGTAGAACTTCTCAGTCTTGGAGACGTGGATTCTTTGGGGTCAGTTTCTCTGCAGAGCAGAGGTAACATATGCAAAGCCTCAGATCCTGAGCTGCTGAAGTTGGTCTTCTGCTGAGCGTCTTTCTTTCACTCCCCTCATCTGTACCACTTCCAACTACTGCTTTGAAAGGTTCTGGATATAACTGAGCTCTCAGATTCTCTACATCAGAGGTTGTGGTAACTTTTTTCATGGAATTAGAGTGTCAGAGCCAAAATGGACCAATCATCTCAACCACCGCCCTCATTTTAAAGACTGGGAAGAGGAGGCTCAGAACTTGACCTTGCTCAAAGCCACACTGCCTCAAAGGGTCAGAGACAGAACTTGAACCCAGGCAGTATGACTCCCAACTCCAGTTCTCCTTCCAGGGTAGCAGGCTGCCCCATGTGATATCTACCACTTTAAAAGGACCTTAACACTTACAGAGAACAAGTCTCAACTTAGTGGGAAACAGCATGAGATTTAGAGTCTGTATTTGAAAGAACTGAGTTTAACGACTGGCCCTGCCATTTCCCAGTTGTGAACCTTTCTTCATCCTTAAAATGGGAAAAACAATACCTATTTTACAGTATTGTTGTGGGAAGTAAATGAAAACACTAGTAAAATGACTGGGCCTCAATGTTAGCTATTACCATCATCAATATTATTAGAATTTACTGGTATGATTACATGGTTGCAAACAGCACTTAAGAGAAGGAATCCCTCTAATAATGTTGCCTTCATGTCTGAATAGAACATGAAACAATGTTCTACTAATCTTGGCAAAGTAGGTTCTATTCAATAAACCAGTGATTTTCAAACCATGGGTAGAAATCTATCAGTGGTCATGAATTTAGGAGGTTGTGATAAGTAGAACAGATAGAAAATACTGAGTACAGTGTACAGGCTAATTATTTTGGGAAATATGCTTCAATCTTTCTGTACATATGTGTATGTGTGTCTAGTGATAATGTAAAAGAATTAATCAGAGTGCACTGCAGTAAGCAACCCAGTATAAGAAATGTTTTCTCTGAACTTGTCCTGAGCTCTTCAGATATCTTTTATTCTATTATTGAAGAGCAATCATCCTTCAATGATTGCCTAAAACTTCAAAACAACCCAAACAACTAAAATCTACAATACCACCAACTTGTTAGGAAGTGGAAGGGCTGAGGCTGGTTCGTGTGTTGCTGTTTTCTTGTCTTAGTGGGTGCAAAACATTTCCCTTCACTTCCTAATTCATCAAAGGGAGGCTGCGCTTCACAGGTTTATCTGCAGGCTCTAACAAGTAAGAACCATATTTTTGTATCAATGTACTCACTTTATCACAACAAAACCAGCCCAACTACAGAACAAAAAGTCCAAATGATTCCTTTTGAAAGGATTCTAACTCTACTCCTGCTTTTCCTAGTTATACCCTCATTATTGAGAGCAAGTTCAAATATCTGGGGACTACTATGGTTTTCTTAGCACCTACTTGCTCACTGAGATTAATCGTAAGAAACGACAACCAGTGGAGGAAAACTTTTTTTTACTAGGCTTTGAATACTTTACCTTTTTTCAGTTTTACACAGCATTGTGGATCTCGCTTTTTCTGTCTCTAATAATAAAACACTGAAAGGAAATAACTTTACCTGAGATTCAGAGAGATAGCCAGCGTCACTCCCTTGCTCAATCCCAGTCTTCACTACCTAAAAAACATATAAAGTACTTGTTCCTTGTTGGAATGGATCGGCAGGATATACAGTAATGCTGAAAAAAATTGCTAGCATTGTTAGTCTTCAAAGAGTAAGTCAAAAGTCTAGACTGGCGTGAGAAAGAGAAGAGGACTGAGGGCCTTACTGCTTAAGACTGACTTAATTCTCCACCTCTGAGGCTACTGCTCAACCTAGCATAAAATGGAAGGAAATAAAGCAGAAGGAAAGGGAATTAAGAAGTCAGAAAAGGAAAAGAACCCAGAGGTTCCACAGCTCAAACTCCACCTCCTTATCCTTTGAATCCTGTTATTTTGTCAGAGAAAGAGCTGCCATCACCCCTTTCTGAGTCCAATGATAGGTCTACCTTTTCCTCTTAACTCCCTTCCCTCCTGCTTGAATTATTCTTCCAGCTCCTCTCCTGTTCTCCAAGTGTGGGCAGGTCCCCAAAGTTCCACTTGCAGCACATTTCTCCATTTATTCTTCCTCAGGAACATCATTTAGTTTATCACAGTAATCGTGAACTCCATGAAGTTCAATTGAACATTTGGGGTAAGCACTAACCTAAGTACAATAGCAAGTATAAAAGAAACAACCCTGTATTCAATCCCCATAATTTAATGGTGATTAAAAAAACCCCAAATATATCCATCTATATTCTTAATTGACTTCTCTGTCTAAACTACTGTTGCTTGAATTTCCTGAATACCTAATCTCAACACTTCTAAACCTTAACTCCTAACTCTCTTTGGCAAGTCTCTTACTACCTTCATATTTTTGCTTTTACTATTCTATTTCGGGGTCTTATTCAAACTTCAAGTCGGAATTACCAGAATAGTCTCCTAGTTCATTGCTCTACTTTGTCTCTCTTTCTAATCCATTTTTACTCACTGCCATGAAAACGGTTCTCTATGATCTGTATAGGACAAAGATCAAATTTCTTAATTAATTACTGTCTACCTTTTAAAATCTACCTTTGGTCTTCCTTCCTGAAGACATTGCATTGTCCTCCTACAAAAACTGATCTGAATACTGTATGCTGACACATATATATGGAATTTAAGAAAAAAAAATGTCATGAAGAACATAGGGGTAAGACAGGAATAAAGACACAGACCTACTAGAGAATGGACTTGAGGATATGGGGAGGGGGAAGGGTAAGCTGTGACAAAGTGAAAGAGTGGCATGGACATATATACACTACCAAACGTAAGGTAGATAGCTATTGGGAAGCAGCCGCATAGCACAGGGAGATCAGCTCGGTGCTTTGTGACCGCCTGGAGGGGGGCGGATAGGGAGGGTGGGAGGGAGACGCAAAAGGGAGGGGATATGGGAACATATGTATATGTATAACTGATTAAATTTGTTATAAAGCAAAAAAAAAAAAAAAACTGATCTGATTTGATGTTCCTTGAAGAGCCTCATGCTTTCCAGCTTCTGTAACTTTGCTCAAAATGCCCATCCTACCTGGCTCTCTCATCGTGTATTCTCTAACAATTTCAGGGATCGTTCCCTCCTCAGTGAATTTAGCAATCTTCCTCTGTCCCAGTTAGCTGGCGTTAACCCTATGCAGCTGCATACTGCCCCCATCCTGCCATCTGCCTTACCACATATATGTGTTTAATCTCCCCAACCCAGACTGTGTGAGGTGAACGGAAGTAGGGGACCACGTTTCCTATTTTATATACTTTGGTGTCCTCGGCTCAAAATATACTTGTTGACTAGTTCATTCTCCAATTCTGAAATCTTTGATTATTGATCTTGTCTTCAATTATTGCTCTTTTGATCTTGGACTTTCCAGATTGAAGATTTTATAAGCTTTAAAGTCTACCTTTAGACAGATGTTACTTCAACTCTGTGATCATTTTAATTATCCTCCTTGAGCTTTTCCAGAACTTCTCTATATCATTACATCTTTTTCCTAATTATGGCAATGGAAAGTCAATGAGACATTTTAGGTAATGACAATGGTTTTGACTAAGGACAGAATACAGCCATTAATTTTGTTTCAACTGCCTCTTAATCAATGTCCAATATGTTACTGGCTTTGTTATACTGATATGACATAGGTTCCTTTCCTGGTTTGTAACTGGTGATTTTAAGCTCATCAACTAAAACGTGTGCCTGGCACTAATTTTCCCCAAATACCCGTCTATATAAATCCTCAGAGCTTGCTATGCTCTTGTGTTAGTTTTGGTCAGAACCTTGATAGCAGCATGAAGAACTTTAGTACCGGCACACACGGTGCAGAATGGCAATAAAGAGTACTGCTCTAGACAAAGGGAAGACACATGAGAAACGTGGAGTATGGGGTAAAGACTCACATCAATTATTTTCAGAGGTGCAGGATAAAGGCCCTTGGTCTGCTTTCGTACTTTTTCTTCCACCTTTTTGTAAATCTGTTTCCTGACAAATGGAATACTCATGGCATACGATGTCAATTCTGTAAGGTAAAATGCTTTTAGAACCTTACTGGAAAGAGCCCAGCCTCCTTTGTTAGTTTGTTCTGTAAACTCCATAAAAATGCAGTGATTCTAGCTATCTGAAAGAACTGCTCTTTACTCTGATATAAACAATCTAAGTTTCAACCTAAGCACTTCTTTAAACATTAGCTGATAAACATTAAAGCTTGGTGTTGGGTACATGGGTATTTATTACACTATTACATTATTCTATTTTGGTATTATTTAAAATTATCCAAAATAAAAAGTTTAAAAAAAAAGTCTTTAACCAGTGTAAGGTCCAGGACTTGAGCAGAGTTATTGCATCCTTTAAGGCTGACTTTACACTTCAGAGTAAACAATGCGCTTACCTCTTCCCTCATTTCGGATTTATAGAAAATAAAATTAAATTCCCTGGAAAGAAGCTTTGCCTTAGTTCTTGAATAATGACACTCACTTTCTACCAATCCCTTGTCTCTCTTTGGAGAGATCTTTTTATCAGCTAGTCCTTTAGCAAAAGTAATTGCAACTTCTTCTAGGTATTCAATTGTCCGTTCCTCTGGAGGTTTTATTCCTGGTCCTGTAAAGATGAACACAACAGAGTGGAATGTAAATCAGGCTTGGACCAGTCCCAGGTGGGGAAAACCCAGGCAGGCCAAAGCTGAAGGCTCCAGCACCCACTTTCAGCGCAGCTTTCTAAGTCTGACTAGAGACTGGTAAGTGGCAATGTCATGAACTATGGACTCAAAAAGAGAAGTCACACTGAGCGAAGGTGCAACAACCTCCTCCTGGTAGAAAACAAGTCTTAAGCCCTATTTAAGTCTGGCCTCCACTTCTGAGTAGGATGCATTATGTCTCATGAGGCCTGTTTTCTTGCTGCAAAACTGGAAAACAAAAAACTCAATTGCAAAATCACATTTGTAAAGACACTGGAGAGCTGTGGAAGCAACAAAGGTTATATGAACAGAATTCCAGAGAGGGAAGAGCCTGTCCAATGTGAACTGATGATTGCTGGACATTGTCTTGCCTGGGGGTACATGATGCTTTTGGGCGTGGGCTGAAGACTGGACTTGGCTCAAGCAGAAGGATGCTACTGAGGGAAAGTGAAATGATCAGAGTTTTTGGTGGTCACACACAACAAGTCAGTACTAGAAGAAAGCAAACGCAAAGCTAGTTTTCCCGCATGGAACATCTGTGAAGTTCTAAGGTGGTGCAAGAGGCTGGAAGCTAGAGTGAAATCTCTTATAGTGTCATAATGTTTAGCACATGCAGGACTTGTATAGAAAGAGGGACATGCCAAAAACATGCACCTGATTTTTCGCTTGAGGCAGAGCCTGATACCAAACTTGCTGGAGGCAGGAGACAAAGACTCAAAAAAGCCAAAGGCTGTTTTCACACAGCTATGAAAACAGACACCTACCAGGCTCTCAATCAAAAGCTTGTAAGAGCCACACTGGAGCGAGAGGTGGCTGAGGTTGAAAAGCCGATCTTGTGCCTTCTTATGGTATATAGGGAACAAAATCCCAGTAGAGGGAGAAGCCTGCAACAATATGCAACCATTCTCCCCCTTAAGACATCTGCCCTACTTTCAGCCTCCACGGACAAGGAAGAAAATGAACTAAGCCCCAAACTTCTGAATGACAAAAGTGCACAGGGTCCACAAAACTCATAATGTAATGCTGGACTTATGGAAGAATACTGGAGAGCAGTTGCTATGCAAAAGGAGAGCTCCAGAGATCTACAGAGGGGCCCCTTGAAACTCAGGCGAAGTATCATTCTGCACATGCATGAGAGGAAACTACCTGAGGCCAGGGAAAGAACCAACATAAAGGCATGAAAAGAAGCAAGAAAAAACATGGTCTACAGCTAGGAGACAAACTGACCGATAGAAACAGATGCAGAATTGAAAAGATAGGATAAGCAGACACAATGTTAGAAAGGTTACTGTAAATTCATGCCATATGTTAAAGAAGGCAGAGGAAAACAGAAACATAATGAAGAGAAATTGAAGATGTAACAATGAATCAAATATTATTTCTAAATATGAGAAAAAACAATACCTGAAACAAAAAATATAGGCAATTGGATTAATAGCAAATTATACTGTGAAGAAGAAAAGAACAGGAAACTTGAATACATGGCAAGAGAAATATAAACAGACTGAAAGAAAAGAAACAGAGCTTCATTTTGGGACAATATCAAGTGATCTAAACTATGTGAGACTGAAGTCTCAGGAAAGGGGTAGGGGACTAAGGAGACAAAAAACTTGTACTCCGAAAACTATAAGACACTAATGAAAGAAATCGAAGATGACACAAACAGATGGGAAGATATACCATGTTCTTGGATAGGAAGAATCAGTACTGTCAAAATGACTATACTACCCAAGGCAATCTACAGATTCAATGCAATTCCTATCAAATTTTCACAGAACTACAACAAAAAATCTTAAAATTTGTATGGTGAAACAAAAGACCCCAAATAGCCAAAGCAATCTTTAGAAAGGAAAACAGAGCTGGAGGAATCAGGCTCCCTAACTTCAGACCATACTACAAAGCTATAATCATCCAAATAGTATGGTTCTGGCACAAAAATAGAAATATAGATCAATAGAACAGGATAGAAAGCCCAGAAATAAACCCACGCACCCATGGTCAATTAATGTACTACAAAGGATACAAGACTATACAATGGTGGAAAGACAGTCTCTTCAACAAATGGTGCTGGGAAAACTGGACAGCTACATGTAAAAAAAATGAAATTAGAACATTCTTTAACACCATACACAAAAATAAACTCAAAATGGATAAAAGACCCAAATGTAAGACTGGATACTATAAAACTTAGAGTAAAACGTAGGCAGAACACTCTTTTACATAAATCACAGTAATATCTTTTGCGATCCACCTCCTAGACTAATGGAAATAAAAACAAAAATAAACAGATGGGACCTAATTAAACTCAAAAACTTTTGCACAGCAAAAGAAACCATAAACAAAACGAAAAAACCCACAGAATGGGAGAAAATATTTGCAAACGATGTGACCGACAAGGGATTAATCTCCAAAATTTACTAACAGCTCATGCAGCTCAATATCAAAAAACCAAACAACCCAATCAAAAAATGGGCAGAAGACCTAAACAGACATTCCCCAAAGAAGACATACAGATGGCCAAGAGGCACATGAAAAGATGCTCAACATAGCTAATTATTAGAGAAATGCAAATCATGACTACAATGAAATATCATCTCACACCAAGCAGAATGGCCATCATCAAAAAATCTACAAACAATAAATGCTGGAGAGGGTGTGGAGAAAAGGGAACCCTCCTACACTGTTGGTGGGAACATAAATTGGTACAGCCACTATGGAGAACAGTATGGAGGTTCCTTAAAAAACTAAAAATAGAGTTACCATATGATCCAGCAATCCCATTCCTAGGCATATATCCAGAGAAAACCATGGTTCAAAAGATACATGCACCCCCAATGTTCACCACAGCACTGTTTATAATAGCCAAGACATGGAAGCAGCCTAAATGTCCACTGACAGATGAATGGATAAAGAAGATGTGGTACATATATACAATGGAATATTACTTAGCCATTAAAAAGAAGGAAATAATGTCATTTGCAACAACATGGGTGGACCTGGAGATTATCACACCAAATGAAGTAAATCAGGGAAAGACAAATATCATATGATATTGCTTGTATTCAGAATCTAAAAAAAAATTGATACAAATGAACTTATTTACAAAACAGAAACAGACTCACAGATGTAGAGAATGAACTTATGGTTACCAGGGGGGATGGGAGGGTGGGAGGGATAGATGGGGAGTTTGGGATTGACATGTACACACTGCTATACTTAAAATAGATAACCAACAAGGACCTACGGTATAGCGCAGGGAACCTTGCTCAATGTATAGCTTTAATGCTTAGGTTAGAAAAGAAGAAAGGCCTAAAATCAATGAAAGAAACCAGAAACTAGTTTCTAGTAAGAAACTAGAAAAAAGAAGAGCAAATTATATCCAAAAGCAAGCAGAAAGAAATAAATAATAAGACAGCTGAAATCAATAAAACAGCAAACAAAATCAATGGAATTAAAAGCTGATTCTTAGAAAAGATCAATAAAACTGATAAATTTCTAGCCAGACTCATCAGGGAAAAAAGAGAAGACACAAATTAGCAATATCAGGAATGAAAGAGGACTATCATTATAGAGTGTAAAGATATGAAAAGAATAATAATAAAGTATTATGAACAACTTTTTTTTTTAACTTTAAAAAAAATATTTATTTATTTATTTGGTTGTGCTGGGTCTTAGTTGCAGCAGGCAGGCTCCTTAGTTGTGGCATGCCGACTCTTAGTTGCAGCATGCATGTGGGATCTAGTTCCCTGACTAGGGATCGAATCCAGGCCCCCTGCATTGGGAGTGTGGAGTCTTATCCACTGCGTCACCAGGGAAGTCCCTGAACAACTTTATTGAAATAAATTGGTCAAGTTAAATGAAATGGACAAAATCTTTGCAAAATAAACAACTACAGCTCACTCAAGAAATGGTGAACCTGGGGCTTCCCTGGTGGTGCAGTGGTTAAGAATCCACCTGACAATGCAGGGGACACGGGTTCAAGCCCTGGTCTGGGAAGATCCCACATGCCGCAGAGCAACTAAGCCCATGTGCCACAACTACTGGGCCTGTGAGCCACAACTACTGAACCCACACGCCACAACTACTGAAGCCTGCACACCTAGAGCCCGTGATCCGCAACAAGAGACACCACCACAATGAGAGGCCTGCGCACCTCAACGAAGAGTAGCCCCCACTCACTGCAAACAGAGGAAGCCCGTGCACAGCAATGAAGACCCAACACAGCAAAAAAATTAATTAAATAAATAAAATTTTTTTAAAAATTAAAAAAAAAAGAAAAGAAATGGTGAACCTGCACTACTATGTATAGAATGGATAGCTAATAAGGACCTGCTGCTGTGTAGCACAGGGAACTCTACTCAATGCTCTGTGGTGACCTGTATGGGAAGAGAATCTAAAAAAGAGTGGATGTAAGTAAATGTATGGTGATTTGCTTTGCTGTGCACCCAAAGCTAACACAACATTGTATATCAACTACACTCCAATTTAAAAAAAAAAAAAAAGGAAAGAAAGAAAAAAGAAATAGTGAACCTGGGAATTCCCTGGCAGTCCAGTGGTTAGGACTCAGTGCTTTCATGGCCAGGGGCCTGGGTTCAATCCCTGGTGAGGGAACTAAGATCCTGCAAGCCACGTGGCAAGGCCAAAAAAAAAAAGAAAAAAGAAAGAGTCAACCTGAATAGCCCCATTATCTACTAAGGAAATTGAATTCACAGGTTATAACCTTCCCAAGAAGCAAAAGTCCAAGTCCATATAACTTCACTGGTGAATTTTATCAAGGATTTAAGGAAAATATAATACCAATTCTACACAAAATCTTCCAGAAAACTGAAGAGGAAGAAATATTTCCAACTCATTTTATGAAGTCAGAATTACCCAGATATCAACACCAGGCAAAAATATCACAAGAAAAAAAATATTATTCCTGAGACCATTCTCTCTCATGACCAGACATAAAAATCCTTCACAAAATTTTATCTGATTCAGCCGGCACTTTATAAAAAGGATGATACATCACAACCAAGTGAAGTTTATTCTAGGAATGAATTCAATAGTCAAAAATCAATGTAAATGACTTTACTTAATAAACTAAAAGGACGAACCCAAACAATCATCTCATTAGATGCAGAAAAAGCAATATAGTTCTCAGCAAACTATAAATAAGGTACACCTGCAATCTGATAAAGGGTATATATGAAAAATCTACATAACATTATACACCTTACAGCATCAGGGTGAATGTCTCTCTTAAGATTGGAACAAGTTAATAATATCTGCTTTCACTTCAAATCAATATTGTACTAAAGATCTTAGCCACTGCAGTAAGTCAAGAAAAAGAAACACCAACCAGATGGGAAAGGAAGAAGTGAAACTCTCTTTATTTGTAGATAACATGATTATTTATGTAGAAAATCCTTAGGAATCTACAGAAAAAGCTAGTAGAATAAATAAATTTAGCAAAATCACAGAATACAAGGTCCACATACGAAAATCATTTGTATTTATATATGTTAGTAATTAATGAGAAATTAAAGTTAAAAAAGTATAATGGCACAAAAGTATGAAATACTTAGGTACAAATTTAACAAAATGTGTGCAAGGTATGTTCAACAAAAAGTATAAAACACTACTGAGAGAAATTAAAGATGACCTAAGTAAACAGAAAGTTCTATTATGTTCATAATGAAAACACTCAGTATTTTTAAAATGTCAATTCTCCCCAAATTGATACATTGATTCAATGGAATTCCAATCAAGATGCTAGCAGATGTTTTTGTAGATATGGATGAGATGATTTAAAATTCATATGTAAATGCAAAGAAACTAGAATAGGCAAAATGATATTGAAAGAAGAGAAGCAAGGTGGAGGGTGGGGTTACACTATCAGATATCAAGATTTACTACAAAACACAATAATCAAGACAGTGTGACACTGTCTTAAGTAAAGACATATAAATAATTGGAAATATGAAACCTAGATATAGATCCAAACACAGAGGGTCAACTAATTTTCCACCAAGGTGTCAAGGTGTCAATGGGAAAGAAGAGTCTTCTCAACAAATTGTGCCAGGACATTTTGGATATTCATAATCACACAACAACAACAACTCAATCTTTACCTCACACCATACATAAACATTAACTTGAAGTAGCACAGACCAAAATGTAAGAGCTAAGTTACAAAACTTTCAGAAGAAAACATAGGAGAAAATCCTTGTAATCTTGTTAGGAAAAGATTTCTAAAACACCAATACCATGATCCATAAAAGAAGACTTAGATACATTGGACTTCATCAAAATTAAGAATTTCTACTCTTAGATAATGAAAAGACAAGCCACAGACAGGGAGAAAATATTTGCAAATTACAAGTCTCATAATGGACTTATAGCCTGTTATATAAAGAACTCTGAAAACTCAGTAATAAGAAAAACAGCTAAATCAAACAAAATGGGCAAAACATTTGAACACTTTATCAGATGATATACAGAAGGCAAATAAATACATGAAATAAGTTCGGTATCTTTGGTCTTTAGGGAAATACAAATTAAACCCCAATGACATATTACTACATTCCTATTGAAATGTTTAAAATTAAAAAGACTGAGCGTGTAAAGTGGTTGTAACTAGAACTCTCATACACTGCTGGTAAGAATGTAAAATGGTATAACCACTTTGGAAAAACAGTTTGACAGGTTCTTAAAAGCTAAGCACATCTATCATATGGTCCAGCCAATCCACTTTTCAGTATTTGTCCAAAAGAAATGAAATATTTGTCCACATAAAGACTTGTCAATGAATGTTCATAGCAGCTTTATTCAGAATCGCCCCAAATTGGAAACACCTCAAATGTCTATCATTTGGTGAACGGATAAACAAATTATGGTTTACCTATACAATGGAATGACATTCAGCAACAAGAAGGAATACATTGCTGACATATAACAACATGGATGAATCTCAAAAGCAGTATGCTAAATGAAAGACACAAAAAGATACATACTAGAAATGTTCTATTGTATGATTGTGGTGGTGTTTACATAGCTATATACGTTTGTCAAAATGCAAACTGTACATTAAACACTGGTAAATTTATTATCATGTAAATAACATCTCAATAATGCTGATTTTTAAGAAATGTAGGAGGGTCATGAACATACAATCTGGAATAGTGGTTTCCTTGGATGAGAAGAGGCAAGGAAATTGTATGGGAGGAAGCAGCACATTAGTAGATGTCAATTATTAATATCCTTAGGTTGGTTGTTTCATACATGTTTACTGTATTATTAAAACAGACACAAAAAACTGAAGAATAGTTATCATGGATAATGATACAGGTAATTTAAGAACCAAAACTAATGACTCGATTCAATTCTGTACTCCTGATGTCCCAATTATAAATAACGTAAAATAGAAATTGGGGTGATGTTGAAAATGATTTAGTATTAGTTATTTTTAGAAAACTTCACTCTTCAGAATAATGACTCATTTCTTAAGTGTTTGGGTTTCACTATAACCAATATTCAAGATATTAACTCTTTAAAAAAATAAATAACTTCATAAGGCTCAATTCTGAAGCATGTTAGCACTTACCCAGCGGTTCCACCAGTTGGTCAACCAGGCCCATTTTCTTCGCTCTGTCTGCACGAATGCCTCTACCAGTCAGCATCATGTCAAAAGCAGCAGGCACACCCACCTAACAAGCCAGCAAGGATTTGAGCAAAGATGGAAAAAAATCAGAGTGACAATTACAATTTACAAATCATCCAACTGAGCAAAATAAATATTAAAATGAGAAAAGTCAAACCAGATTTTTTTGTTTGTTTGTTTGTTTTTATTTGCGGTACGCGGGCCTCCCACTGCTGTGGTCTCTCCCGCCGCGGAGCACAGGCTCCGGACACACAGCAGGCCCAGCGGCCATGGTTCACGGGCCCAGCCACTCCACGGCACGCAGGATCCTCCCGGACCGGGGCACAAACCCGTGTCCCCTGCATCGGCAGGTGGACTCTCAACCACTGCGCCACGAGGGAAGCCCTAAATTTCTTTTTTTAAAATTTGTTTATTTATTTATTTTTGGCTGCATTGGTACTTTGTTGCTGAGCACCGGCTTTCTCTAGTTGTGGCGAGCGGGCGCTGCTCTTTGTTGTGGTGCGCAGGCTTCTCACTGCGGTGGCTTCTCTTGTTGCGGAGCACGGGCTCTAGGTGCATGGGCTTCAGTAGTTGTGGCACGTGGGCTCAGTAGTTGTGGCTCACGGGCTCTAGAGCGCAGGCTCAGTAGTTGTGGCACGCAGGCTTAGTAGTTGTGACTCACAGGCTCTAGAGTGCAGGCTCAGTAGTTGTGGCGCACGGGCTTATTAGTTGCTCTGTGGCATGTGGGATCTTCCCGGACCAGGGCTTGAACCTGTGTCCCCTGCATTGGCAGGCGGATTCTTAACCACTGCGCCACCAGGGAAGTCCAGTTTCTAAATTTTACAATGAATACCCACATTATACCTTTTGTACAGAGGAAATAGATCTAAAGGGGCACATAGGACCGAGGTTCTCAAGTTCACATGGGTATCTTAAACTCACCATTTTGGGTAGCCTTTGTGTGCCTCCCGCTCCTGGTAGGATTCCCAGCAAGACTTCAGGGGAACCCAGTACTGTTTTCTTATCTTTTGTTGCTATTCTGTATTGGCATGAAATGGCAAGCTTCAAACAAATGAAAGAAAATCAGAGTGTTAAAAAATGTAACTTTGTAACATCTTAGGATATGTGAGGGTCTAAAGATTACTCATAAAGCAGGAATATGCCCCCAGAATAAACTGAAATTCCTTAGGCTGGCATTTGATGCTTTCTATAATTTACCTTTCTGGCCTTACTTCATACCTTTCCCCTAAGTTATCAACCTCTTTTTGGGTTGCGGATCTCCTTGAAAATCTGCTGAAAGGTATGGAAGCTCTCAACAGAAAAATGCACACACAATTATATATGCACCCCAGGCTAAGAAGCCCTGTACGATGTAAAGACTCTTCAATCAAGCAGGCCTACTTATGGTGCCCTAATTAGGCTTTGTTTATCCTTGTCTTTGCTCACACCATGCCACATGTGGAATGTTTTCCCACTACTTTCTGGTTAATCAAATTCTGCCTATCTTTTAGGACCAGACACAGGTTTCCTTAATTAATACATGTGAAAGTGTCTAGTATAGAACCCAGCATGTGATAAATGTTCAATAAATGTTATTTTCTTTTCCCCTCCTTCTTTCTTACATGCTCCAGTTTGGTAAGCATCTCTTCTCTCAAATCTTGTGTTATTTACCATCTTTACTACTCACAAAACACTTGACGTACATTATGCATTATGTGTCTCAACTAGACTTCAGTAGCTCAACAGCATGAATCACACTTCTGAATCTTTGCCTTGCAAACTTGAACAAGGTTTTTTTAGAATTGATAGGGACCTTAGAGATCTAGTTCAAAATCTTCTCAGTTTGTAAATGAAAATGACACTTTGGTTCACTTGCACTGTGCCATGAGAATAAGGATAAAAACCTATCCAGAAATTTGATAACTAAAAACAAAGCTGATTCTCCCTCAACAACTTTTTTTAAGGCAAAATAGTAACCTAAAGGTTTGCAGCTGGTGAATCCCAACAATGAGCTGGACAGTTGTCTCAATGACTTTGGAATAAATATGTACCTCAAGTCCTCCTCCTAAGCAGGATCCATTGATGGCAGCCACAATAGGCTTTGTGGACTTCTCAACTTTCTCAAACATTCTCTGTGCTTCCTGTGATATCTGTGTTACCTCTTGAGAGGTCGTGCAAGCAGTTAACATGCTGCAGTAAACATGAGAGAAGAGAACCAAAAAAAAAACAAAGATAAAACCATAATCTATTTTGTTCAATACTTCATCCACCATATCCTTATCCTATCATATATCAATATTTGGTAGTGAATCTTCAAACACTCAGAAGTTTAAGAATGATTTTGCCTCAGATAGCACTAATATCAGTGACATCATCTCTCATAAAGAGTGTTAAATTTCTGGATTCAGAGAATATGAAACAAAACATGTTGAATAATTTGTTTGTTTTGGTAACAAATCATTAGATTACAAAGCTCTGTACATGAGAAAATCATCTCCTGGTAAATATTTTCACAAGCAACTTAAACATTTTCACTATCAGGTAGCTTTCGGATTAAATATCCATCAGAATGACAGAAAAAAAGGCTTCTATTACAATAATGTTGTCCTCAATGTCCTTTAATTTCAGTTTGTTTCATTTGCTACTTACTGTTTCTGAACACATTTAAGCTGTGGGTTTTTTACTTTTGACCAAAGATAACTAATTTTCTGTCATTTTATATGCTGGGAGTTGTTCAGCTAGCCTCACACAAGCTACAAGTATTTTTCTATGGATTTAGGTAGCTACTACCAGGTACATCATGTCTTACTAGGCTTAAATAACCAAGCTAGAAGAAAAAGCACTTGATGGAGATAACTTTGCTTTTTCTAAAAACTAAACATAAACAAACAGAATATTTATGAATTTCTAATTACTATACATAAAAAAAAGGGTATATAATATTGAACAAAGTTTAAAAATATACAAACACCATAAATACAAATTATTAAGCCAATAATGCTGGCTATCATTGCCTAAACTGCAAAGAATAATACAACAAATATAACAAATACCCATATTTTGACAGAATTAACAACCGTTAACATTTTAACACAGTAAACTAATATTAAGGTATCATCTCTCCTCCTTACTTTTGCTTTAAAGAATTCTAAAGAAGTTATATATACGTACGTTATATCATTGAAAAAAAAAAGAAAATATTAGCTGTATTGGTAAAGTAGCCTTTGACCCCTGAAGTTCTACCAGCCAATTCATTTACTCTGAAACAACCATTTTCATATGTTTGTAGTGTATTCTTCAAACCAACTACATATTTGTATCCATAAATAATACAGAGAAGTATTTCATGTATGGTTTTAAAATGTTTATATAAACTATATACAGTATCAAACATTCTGTAACTTGCTGTTTTTTTTTTTTTTTTTTTTTTTTCTTTTTGCGGTATGCGGGCCTCTCACTGTTGTGGCCTCCCCCGTTGTGGAGCACAGGCTCCGGATGCGCAGGCCCAGAGGCCATGGCTCACGGGCCCAGCCGCTCCGCGGCATATGGGATCCTCCCAGACCGGGGCACGAACCCGTATCCCCTGCATCGGCAGGCGGACTCTCAACCACTGCGCCACCAGGGAGGCCCACTTGCTGTTTTTTTAACATTATGTTTTTGAGTTCTAACATTATGCTATAGATCTAGTTAGTTCCTTTGAATTGTTTTTGTAGTATTTTATCTTGTGAATATTCCACATTTACTTATCTATTTCCCTCATGACTGACGTTTAGCTTGTGTCAAATTCTTCACTATTTTAAACTACACAGGACTGAACATCCCTATGCATGCATGGGTCCTTAAAACCAAAGAGTGGGATTTCTCTAGCATATATACCTAGAAGAGGTACGTGCATTTTCAGTTTTACTAAATTTTATCAAATTACTCTCCAAAGTGGCTATACCAATTTGCATTCCTACTAGGAATATTTAACTTTCTCATTTTCCCAAGTCCTTGCTAATATATTTTCAAACTTTTAAATGTTTGCTGGTCTGGTGGATGAAAAAAAAAGGGCATCTCATTGTTAGTTTATTTTCATTCTACTCAAATATTGATCCTTGAACTACTACTTCAACTTCTTTAAAGAAAGGCTGTATTCAGTCTTATAAGGTTTAAGCAACAAATCCCTCTTTTTTATTAACTTTATTATACTCATGAAAATAACTTTAAAAAAACTTGCAGAGAAAATTTACTTCTACCTTCTTTTATTTTTTTTTTATTTTTTTTTATTATTATTATTTTTTGTAGTACACGGGCCTCTCACTGTTGTGGCCTCTCCCGTTGCAGAGCACAGGCTCCGGACGCACAGGCCCAGCGGCCATGGCTCACGGGCCCAGCCGCTCCGCGGCATGTGGGATCCTCCCCAACCGGGGCACGAACCCGTGTCCCCTGCATCAGCAGGCGGACTCTCAACCACTGCGCCACCAGGGAAGCCCTACCTTCTTTTAAAATGAGAAATGATTAGGCCTAAAAAAACATACCATTAGCCAAGATAAAAGACGACTTCAAATTTCCTAAAACTTACTTGAGATCGGCACCTGCAATGAAGCACCCTGGCTTTGATGAGATAAGGACAACGCTTCTGATTTGATTGCTAGACCAGACTTCATTCATTACTTCTATGAACTCTGAATGCAGTTCTTGACCCAGAGTATTCACCTACCAAAGGGAAATACATATAAATCTAAGGGTTTAAATTCAAAGTAACAGATGTGCAAATCACCATCAAATGCTATTTTGATTATAGGAAATACGTTTATCCAGGAGAAATATACTGTTAAAAGAAAGAGACAGGGAAACAAACAAACAAACAACCCAGCAGCTGTCTATTCAGGTGCCTTGGCCAACTGTAAGCACCCCTCCCTCTAAAAATAGTTCTACTTAAAGGAGGAACTCGTATTCCTGAGGAGGTCATATTCCTAAGTTTCAATCATATGTAGGCTATAATTAAGTGTACAAACATTTATCAGCATGGAAAAAACTTGTATAATGTTAAGGAAAAAAAGAAATCAAAATTAGACATATAGGGCTTCCCTGGTGGCGCAGTGGTTGAGAGTCCGCCTGCCGATGCAGGGGACACGGGTTCGTGTCCTGGTCTGGGAAGATCCCACATGCCGCGGAGCGGCTGGGCCTGTGAGCCATGGCCACAGAGCTTGCGCGTCCAGAGCCTGTGCTCTGCAATGGCAGAGGCCACAACAATGAGAGGCCCACGTACCGCAAAAAAAAAAAAAATTAGACATATAATATGATCTTAATTTTTAGAATATTATTTGCTGAAACTGGATTAAATGTTAAAAGCGGTTATCTTTGGGTTTGGAGTATGAATGATTGTTATTCTCCTCTTTATTGCTTTAAAATGTCCTACTATAGGCATGTGTTATTCTTGTGTTCAGGAAAAATGGTCAACTTACAAAAAATATCTTAAGTTTGAATCATTGCTCAGTAAATGCTAAGATTTACTCTAGTGAGGGGGACTGGCTCTTACTTTCCTTAATTTGTGATAGTTGTTAATTGCTTACATCTAGGTCCTCCTACTTCACTGAGGCCTCTGGTAATAAGATTTCTGAAATATGAAATCGTTACACCAACTTTAGGTGAGGGAAAAGCATGAGCTCCTGCAATAAAGCTCTTCTTGGCAAAAGACTGGATTAATGCTGCATGCTTTTTTGAAGTTGCCAAAAACAAATGAAGCTCCACTTTGAACAGAACTTGATTTCTAATATATGAACTGCACCGAGTCATTCAGGTCCCATAGGAAACTTAACAACATTTAACCCAGCCAACTTACTATGAATGACTTATGTCAGGCAGGTTAAGGAAGCCGATTTAATAACCTCATAGTTAAGATGGGTAGGTTAGTTTTAATTCTTATAAACAAAGTTTATACTTTGCTTCTTATCTAATAAACCACCTTATCATTCTACAGTGTAACAAAAGGCTAGCTTTATTAATCCTTGATGTTCATCTGACACCTAAAGTCAACTAGGAGGAATTCTTTTTTTTTTTTTGCGGTACGCGGGCCTCTCACTGCTGTGGCCTCTCCCGTTGCGGAGCACAGGCTCCGGACATGCAGGCTCAGCAGCCATGGCTCACGGGCCCAGCCGCTCCGCGGCATGTGGGATCTTCCCGGACCGGGGCACGAACCTGTGTCCCCTGCATCTGCAGGCGGACTCTCAACCACTGCGCCACCAGGGAAGCCCAGGAGGAATTCTTAAACAAGGATCTCTGCTGCAGAAAACTGCATTCCTTGGGCAACTATCAAAACTGTAAGTTCATGTGATAAGATTACTGCCAAATTGGTGGATTTATTTCTTTGCCATTCAGGACTGGATTAATGAATGTAGTGAGTAGAAATAAACTGCAGCAAGTTAAATTAGGTACCTTTGAATTGGGTGAGTTAATTCGAATAACTGCTACGTCCCCTTTGACTCCATAGTTAATATGGGTTCTGGCTAAAAAGAGAAGGAAAATTTATTTGTAAACATGTTTATTGCTAAATAAGTATAAAAAGCAATGTAAGCATGTCAACGAGAAATTAAACTTACTCAGCAAAGCAGAGGACCTTGTAAAGTTGCGGCAAATATAACCTGTAAGAAAAAAGTATTTCAAAATTAGTTATTTTACAAAACAGAATTTCCATAGTACCTGCTATACATAACAAAGCTAGACTTTATAACAACCACGACAAAACAAAGTGTTCTAAGCCATTACTGTGAGCGCTGCTGTATCTTTTTGTTTCAATTATCAGGTCAAATGATTATCTGGATACTAAATGTGGTAGGTGGAAGAATGGCCTCTCAAGGATGCCCATGTCCCCAGAAACGGAGTATGTTAGGTTATATGGCAAAGGGAAATAAAGGCTGCAAATGGAATTAAAGTGGCTAATTAGCTGACCTTAATACAGGGTGATTAGCCTGGATTATTCAGGTACACCCCATGAAATTACAGAGGAGGAGAAAAGGCAAAAGAACCAGGGATGGCAGCATGAGAACTCATTTTGCTGGCTTTGAAGAAGTCAAGGAATGCAGGCAGCCTCTGGAAGCTAGAAAAGGCAATGAAATGGATTTTCCCTTAGAGCATCCTGAATGAACACAGCCCTACCAACACCTTTGATTTTAACCCAGTGAGACTCATTTCTGATATCCATAACTGTAAGATAATACATTTCTATTGTTTCAGACACTAAGTTTGTGGAAATTTAGGGCCACAATAGGAAACAAATACACTAAGAAATAAGTAATCTACAAAGCAATCCATAATGTTGTTCCAAATATATCTCAAGCATGTTCTCCAGCCAGGTCCTCTTGCATTTCTATGGAGACAGACTTTCCAGTGTCATGAAAAATAAAATCAAGGGGCTTTAGAGGCTCCATGTTTCTCTCTATCCTGCAGTTCTTTAAGGGAGGGGAAGCGAAGGCACAGAAAAAAGCAGCTTTATACTGCTTTCAAAGGCAAAACAACATACTATTTAAAAAAAAAAAAACTGTAGATGGCACCAGAACCAGAGTGGGGTGATCGCTGGTTCTGTCTGCATTTTTTTTTCTTTAAGCAATCCAAGTGAGCCCTCATGGTGCAAAGACAAAGGACCCGAGAGTCCAAAGCCTTTGGTTCGACCATCAAGTTTATTATTTACTAGTTGTATGACCATGTACAAGTCTCTCAGAGCATTTCAGTGTTCTTATAAAGACAGAGTAAAAGTGATGTAATGATTATAAAAGTACCTATAAGTCAAAGTCCTACACCAAAGTAAATTAAGATAAGAGAAGCCAGCCATCTCCTCAATCTCCAGTGCCTCTACTTCACTAATGATATACTTCCCTTTGCTTTTCCATCATTTGAGATCTGTGTCATCTGTATTTGTGACTCTTCCTTCTTTATATCCGTATCATGGCTCCACAAAGCCTTATCTTGAGATTCTGTCTACAAGGGTCTTTGCCTTCCCTGCCCAAATTTTTATCTTTATTACTCACTGTTTTGTTCTCTAATCGCTGCATCTGTAGCAGGTGTTTCCCCCAACTAAACTGTAATCTCCTCCAACATCATCTCATAGTCATTTATTCCACAACAAAAATCTAGTGTGGCCTAGAGTGAACAGAAAGACAAAAATCCCTGTCTGTGTGGAGGAGGTGAAAACAGGCCTGGCATAGAAAGGAGTTTCCCTATAAAGTAGAAATTCTGTGGGAGGGGAGCCAGATAATAGGCAATTCTAGCTAGAACAGGGTAAACTGAACTAGTGAGAAGGAACTGATCAGGAATGCAGGATGGGAGAAGATGGGGTGCAAAGACAGATAAAAGACAAGAAACATAAATATATTAATAAATATGTTAGAAGATAAGTGCCTACGGGGGGTTGGGGGTGGGGGTGGGGTAGAAAACAGAGCAGGTGAAGGGGCTTGGACGTGGGTTGTAATTCTGAAGACCAAATATTTGAGACAACAGGTTTGAGCTCATTAGCTTATAAACCATAAACTCTCATCCACTAACCTACCTTCCCCCCCCCATACAGACATACACAAAACCTCCTCTAAATCAATAGAGACAAGAAACAAAGAGAAAAACAGCAAATATACAAACATGCTGGAAAACAATTTCAAACCACAGTCAACTAAATCAAGTTGAAGTACTCGGTAACTTTGCTTTTGGAATCCAGCCTTCCTCACTTCCTAATTAGGAGAGCTTACTTTAGAGCAGCGGTCCCCAACCTTTTGGGCACCAGGGACAGGTTTCATGGAAGAAAATTTTTCTATGAACCGGTGGGGCCGTGGGGTGGGGGATGGTTCAGGTGGCACCGGCCTGCAGCCCCGGGGGTTGGGGACCCCTGCTGTAGAGCAGCTGGGTGAACTTTAGCCTATATTTCCTGTGCCAGCAAAAGAGAGAGAAACCTCTGGCCTACTTTGTAATCATTTAAATAATTTAACTCGATAAGATACCTACAAGATCGAAGACTACAGCAGTGCAGAGAGCTGGATTATGCTAACACAAATTTCAAATATTCAAGTGTTACTTTGGTTGTAACAATCAACAGCTTTTCTCACTATTCAGTACTGGGGGAAGGGACAGGATTAAGGAAGTGAGAGTCAAATTTAAACATACACCGTCTACTAAAGTATTTGCCTCCAATTCATTTCCTGTGAAATTATTCTACCACTTAGGTAATCAGGAATTTGGATAGAGTAAGAGTGGGGATTAAACAAGATATTTTGGTCAAGATGTGATTTTCATTTGATAGACACACTCAGAATTATAGCACTCAGGCAGGAATGGGTTAAAACTTCAAGAAATACAAAGCAGCATCAAGAGATTTTAATCATCCATCATTAAACGTCATAATCTCATTAAATGTTTGGCAATGCCTTGGCATAGACTTTCAATTAGGGTTAGGGTTAGGGTTAGTCTGTTGAGTCTAAATGGAAATCCAGGTGTGCAGGTAAGTTTAAATTCACTTTCTAGACTTTTTTTCAAAATTTATACATTGCTACTAAAGGAGCAATCGCTAGAATAAGCCATATTTTTTAATTTTTAAAATTAATTTTTATTGGAGTATAGTTGATTTACCATGTTGTGTTAGTTTCTGCTGTACAGCAAAGTGAATCAGCTATACATATACATATATCCACTCTTTTTTAGATTCTATTCCCATATAGGTCATTACAGAGTATTGAGTAGAGTTTCCCTGTGCTATACAGTAGGTCCTTATTAGTTATCTATTTTATATATGGTAGTGTGTATGTGTCAATCCCAATCTCCCAGTTTATCCCTCCCTCCCCAAGCCATATTTTCTTATAGGTTAAAACACAATGCAAAATATATACACACATGTGTATATATATATTTCTATAAAAAAACATAGAAAAACTAGGCTTGTAACCTTTTATCACATGTAAAATGTAAAAATTACTTTAAAGAAGTCTCGTATCTGTATCAATAGAATCATAGTTCTTCAGGGCAGGAAAGCGTTATGACAGCTAACGTTTATTAACGTTAATAGTAGCACTTACTCCACGAAAAACTGCTTTATACCTAAAATAACTCCTTTAAAGCTCACAAGGTGATATTATTCCCCATTTCACAAATGAGAAAACAGACATAGAAATTACTTGCCCAAGGTCACCAGAGGGTAAAAGGCAGAGCTAGATTCAAACCCAGAAGTCAGACTCCAAATTTAATGCTTTTAATTGCATTACCTCAAAATCAATGGAGGGGAAGCTCAAAAATATACATTTGATTTTTTTTTTTTTTCGGTATGTGGGTCTCTCACTGCTGTGGCCTCTCCCGTTGCGGAGCACAGGCTCCGCACGCACAGGCTCAGCGGCCATGGCCCACGGGCCCAGCCGCTCCGCGGCATGTGGGATCTTCCCGGACCGGGGCACGAACCCGTGTCCCCTGCATCGGCAGGCGGACTCTCAACCACTGCGCCACCAGGGGAGCCCACATTTGATATTTTTAAAAGTGTTAAACCAAAAATGTGGAAAATAGACAAACTGTCAGGTCACATGACCAAATGCTAACAGTAGGTATGTGAGTAGTAAGGGAATGGGTGATTCTTTTTTTCTTAATCCCTTTCCCCAGTCTTCACAGCATTTCAGTTTTCTGTAATCTTATGATTGACGCGCGCGCACACACACACAAAGCAGTCCTGTGGAGACTAAAAACACTGGTCGAAATAAGAAAGCAGAAGAGATTCAATCATTCGAAATTAGTCCCTTACAGTAAAGGGAGATTCCAGGCACTCCTCCAAAAACAACATACGGTATTACCCCAGGGGTTCAGAAGGAGGAAGGCATATTATAAATTATATTTCTAATTAAGTAACCGATATTAAGTACAACATGCAATAAAAAGTCACATTTCACCTTAAGATTTGAGATGGAAGGAAAATGCTTGATTTTCCAGTCACCCACTTTAACGCTTTCACTGCCAGTTTGAAGACAAAAAGACAATATAGCTAATGCAAGCTAACTGGGTATCGTCAGAAACAAGGGTAGAAATAGTTGTAAAATTATCTAACATCTTGCTCCTTAAGAAAGAGGGTATCTGCGTATTTTTTTAAAAAATGCTTCTTCTAGCAAATTGCAGGATCTGCCGCTTGAAAATCAATATATTATACGTTCATACTGGGATTATTGGAACTGCAAGAGTTGAGCTTCCTACTGAAGTGTGGTAATAGGTACAGAAAAGGTTTTGGGGAAAAGGGGCAGGGAATGGCAGTAATTTGTAAGGCTGGTTAATTTCATACAAGGTTTTAAGATGCCTCTTGTTACACGCAAGGTGCAATGGAGCCACAAAGATGTGACAGACTGGACTGTCCTAGTCCTCCCAATCTCGTAAGAACAGGCTCAAGGCCATCATTAAATGAAATAAGAGGAGACCAGCGGAAAGTGCCAGACCGGGTGGACAAGGCTCAGAAACGTTAGGGCTTATGGAGCCCGAAATCGCTGCAGGACTCATGAGAGAGGAAATGTCAGTCCCTGCGCCAGGGAACAAGAGACCAGATCCCAAAGCAGCATCCCTCCCCCTTATCCAGGGCTGGGACCCTGGGCCGGGGCAGGGAGGTGGCAGCGATGGGGAGACGAGGCTCCGGGGAAGCTCGGGTCTCCGTAGGAGTTCTGCCCGGGGCTGGTGGGCGCCCTCAACCAGGCCTCACCTGGGCAGCGGAACATCCTGGAGGCAGTGAAGCGGCTGAGGCTGCCAACTGCCCGGGAGGCCACCATCTTGAGCAGCAAAGGACGAAAGTGGAAGGCGCTTCAAGTCGGGGGAGCCAAGCAGAGGACTTTTCTTTCCATAGCCTGGCTCTGGCCAGGCGCCCGATGTACTGCCTGACTAAAACCGCTATGGAGAACTGCCGCCGGTTCCTTAACCCCGCCCTTTGCTTCTGGCTAACCGGGCGGAAAGGACACCTTCTCCGTGGGGAGGAAGGAAGGTCACGGAAGAGGGGGACAGAGTTCCGGATTTTCCAGTCAGGCAGCCGGAGGGCAGCCCGGAAGGCCTGCGAAGCCCGCGGAGCCTGTGGGAAGGGTGAAGGGTCTTTTCTAGGCAGGGCCCGCCCCTTGGTCCAGTCGGGGCCCGTTGCTCGGGTCCAAACCTTGCCGGCAGCAGGAGTCTGACCCCACGAGAGCTAAGGTGAGAAGGCGCGGGTGCTCGGCTTTCCGCCTGGCCTTTCCCCGGCGAGGTCCGCACTTCCTTTCCCACCTACTACGCCCGCGGCCGCCTCCTCTACCTGGGGTAGTGGAATTGGAGGGAGCGGAAGGAAGTTTCTCAATGGGCGTCTCCCGTACCAGTGCAATTTGGGCAGTAATTTGGCCTAGCCTTCTGTCTGTAGCTCAGAGCAGCGGTGTCGCCTGTGTCTTTTAATTTATCACCGTATGTTAACGAACTGTTGGTTTGTGTTTGTGTCGGTTTAAAGCGCTGGCCTGTGTTCCAGTGTTGTTGTTTCACCTGCTTTGCCTGAAGCCAGGCCGGCGGCAATAGAGATTCGGTACAGGGCCCGGGGTTTACCCCTTTTATGTTACCGAGGGTGGGTCTCGGTCGTGTGGCTTTTTCGGGACTCGAATGTGGGAGGAGCTGAGACATTCCTGTGTCCCGCTCCGAGATCTAGGGCTCAAGATTATTTTCTAATCCAGAGGGGACCCGGAGATCATCTGGTAATTCATCATCCCCTTCACTTTATGGGTGAAGCCCATGAATCAGGGTGAGTGAGTTTACCCATGGCCACAGGTGGTAGAAATAGGCCTAGAGGTCTGCTAACTTCTAGTCAAGAGCTCTGCATTGCCTGAAAGCTGTTTTTGTGCTGGAAAGATAGGCTTGAGTCCTGGAATCGAGTGATTGACTACAAAAAGTAATGTTGAGGGCCCTCTAGGCCCTTTCACCGCCATCTCATTTAATCTTCACGATCCCAAAATTGTTATTTACATTTTGTAGGTGAAGTTTGGGAGGCTCGGAGATTATGTAAATTTTCTGGTAGGTGGCAGAGCCAGGATTCAGCCATAAATTTAAGTCTCACTGTTCACCAGATTGCCTGTTCCGCAGGAGAGGGAGAAGGAAGAGGCGAGGGGAAATGGCAGGGAAGTTGAGACCGAAGTGAGGAGTATGGAAAGAAAGAAGAGAGGTTTCTGTTTAAAGTTCAGGTCAAATAGTGAATCCCCCATCACTGTGAACACCTTAAGCAGAAACTGCATGAGCAATGATCTCTTAATTTGCAGAAGGGATTCTTGATGACCTCCAAAGGCCCTCCATCTCAAAAGGTTTTTACAGTTCAAAGCTTGCCTCCTGCCGACATAATGCTCTTTCTGCATCTAATTCGGTGTAGCACTTACTGTTTAGATCAAGAGTGGCAAACTTTTTCTGTAAAGGGCCAGATAGTAAATAGTTTAGGTTTCACAACCCACATTGATCTCTGTCACATATTCTTTGTCTTGTTTTGCTCTACAACCTTTTAAAAATGTAAAATCTGTTGTTAGCTAGAGGCCCATGGGTTGAAGTTTGCCATCCCCTGATTCAGGTCATCCTTTTGGCTCTTGATTTTTTTGTTTCCTGTATTCTGAGCAAAATCATAAGCTCCATCAAGGGCAGAAATGTTATGCTTCTCACTGTGTCTTACATAAAGGGGAACTAAATACATTTATACCATCACCCACTAAAATTAATAGCAAACACATGTATAACCCTTACTATGTATCAGGCACTGTTCTAAGTTCCATATATATATATATACCTCACAACAACCTATGAAGTAGGTACTTTAATTATCTACAGTTCACAGGTTCATCTTACAGATGAATTATCTACATCTTACTCCTAAAACAGAGAAAGAAAATGGCCTTTGGAGGTCATCAAGAATCCTTTTTGCAAATTAAGTAGCTTGCTTAGGGTCATACAACTAGGGTACAGCCAGGATTTGGATTGGGTGGTTTGCCTTTAGTGTTTGTGCTCTTAAGGATATTGTGGATTGTGTCTTAATGATACTGTAATAATGAGCTGTTAGAGCCACTCCATCTTGCTTTCATTACTTGTTTAGCCCCTTCTTCATGTTACTTGCTCCTAGGTTCCTGCAACTTCATGCATCTTTCTATAGTTTCACACCCTACTCAAGCCTACCCAGGCTCCCCAAATCCTTGAGTCAAAATGTATTTCCTAAAGCTTAAAGCAGATGACAATAACTAGGTCATATTTTGCTTAGTCCTTCTTTCTTTTGAAATCTGTCTCTACTTTTTATTAATTTTTGATGGGATGTATATTCTATTTAATTTTTTTCCCAGAAACTACAGGAAATCTAAAGAAAATAAATATACCAATAACTCCACCACCCAAAGATAACTACTGTTAAAATTTGCTGTGTATTTTTCTGGACTTTTTAAATGCATTTTTATGTTTTTATCTATCTATAAAGATATTAGTATATGCAGATTTTCTATAAAACTAGAATTATACTGTGCATTAAAAATAAGATGCTCATTGTAAAAAAATTTTTAAGAAGACAGAAGAATATAAAATGAAAGTCCCTCTTTATCTCTTCCATATATAGATTCATCTTTATGGATTTTCATCTCTTTCTGTCATAAAATGGAGTCTTACTATGTATATATTATTCTGCAGCCTGCTTTTTCATTTAATATATGTTGTGGACATCTTTCCATGTCAGTATATACATGTATGTTATTATGTTTCATTTTTCTTTACAAACTGCTGAACAGTATTCCATGGTATGTTTGTAATACTATAATTTATTTAACCATTTCCTGCTATGTGCATCTACATCTTGAGTATTTCTATTGGCTAGAGATCTATGATTGCTACATATACAACTTGAATATTTCTGTTGCTTAAAGACCAATAAGAAGAATTACTAGGCGCAGAAATTCACAATTCAGAATCTGAGAGATAAAAATTGCCTTCCAAAAAGGCTTTACCAGTTATACTTTTATCAACTGTATATGGAAGTGCTTAAATAGATCCGTTCTCACTAGAATTGTGTGCTAACCATATTTTTAATTTTTGCCACTTAATAACCCCAAAATGACCTTGTTTTAATTTAAAAAAATTTTTATTGTTAGTGAGGTTTAACATTTAAATTTTTATTTATTTGACTTTTTTTTCTTCTGTGAATTGCTCATTTGCTCATTTTTCCTTTTGGTCATGTTTCAGGAAGGAGCCTTTCAGCTGCAAATAACAGAAAATTAAACTTAAATTGGCTTAATAAAGGGGATTTGTTGACTCACAGAACGGAAAAGCACAGTGGGAAGGTGGGTTTCAAGATATGATTCAATCAAGGCTCTAGTTTCTTTTTTCTGAATTTTCAGCTCTGTCCTCCTTTGAGACCAGCTCTACCTTTACACTAGCTTTTATCATGTTTGCAAACTGCTGTAGCCATGCCAAGCCTCAGAAGGAAAGATGTATGTTCCAGAATTCCAGGCAGAAGACCTGAATGTCAGACTGACTAAGACCATCCCTAAATCGATACCAGTGGTCAAGGCAATACCATGCACGATTATTTTAGGCCTTGGTTGCCTGAACCAAAGAGAATGAGATTATTCTGATTGGTTTAAACCCTGGAGTTGAGCTGGATTCAGTCCCATGTAAACCACATGTGGCAACTACATAATGGGGTGAAATGGATATTGGGGTGAAAACCACAGATTCCATTATAGATTGTTTCTCTTTTTCCTGCAATTTGTAGAAGTTCTTTATGGAGTATGGGATTTAACCCTTTATTTTCCATGTTACACATATTTTCTCTGAATCTATTGTTTGCCTTTTAACTTTATTTTAGTGTCTTTTGCTATGTAGATATTTTACATGCTTATTTAATCAGTTCTTTTTGTTGTTCTTTTCCATTATGGCCTCTGGGTTTTATACCACATGTTGGAAGCCTTTCCCCAAGATTATAAAAATATTCTCTGATATATTCTTGTAGTAAGCTAGAAAAGTATATATTTAGATTAATGCATCTGTAATTTGTACTTATAGTGTGAGCTATGGATCTAATTTTTTTTCAGATGGTTAGCCATTTTCTCAACAAATCTATTGAATAATTCATCTTTCTCCCACTTATTTGAAATGTTATCTTTATTACATACTAAATTCTCATACACATGAGTATGCTTCTGAACTTGCTACATCCTGTTCTGTTGATTAGTTTCATTTATTCCTGTGCCAGAATTGAACTGTTTAATTACTGGTACTTTATAGAAAATTTTGATATCTGTTAGAGCAAGGTCCCCCTTTTTTTCAATCAGTATTTTCTTGACTAGTTTCATGAATTTTATTTCAAGAGGAACTTTACTTATGGGGATTTATATTCCAGACTCAAGTGGCATCAAATGTAGCTTCTGGTAAAGTGGTGCCCATCTCATGGGCCAATTTGTGTCTCCCTGGCCAGAGTCCCTCCCTTGAGTATACCTAGGCTGGTAAGCCTAGAGGTTGGACTCCTCCATCTCTTTCCAATCCATATATTTGGTAAATGTGATTTTTTTTTTCTTTTTGGAAGCCACAGGGCATCTCTTTTAGGTCAATGAAGACCTAAGAAAAGTTAAACAAGGCTTTTATATTGGCTGTTGCTGTGTAACAAATTACTCCAAAATGTAGCAGCTTAAAACAGTAAAAATTGATTATCTCATACAGTTTCTGACGGTCAGGAATTTGGGGGCAAATTAGCTGGACCGTTCTGACTTTGACTTTCTCATGAGGTTGCAGTCAGAATGCTGGAGAGGGCTGTAGTCATCTGAAAGCTTGTCTGTGCTAGAGGATTCACTTCCAAGCTCAGTCACATGGCTGTTGGCAGGAGGTGTCAGTTCCTCATCACCAGAGCCTCTTCATCGGGCTGCTCCTGAGGTGCCAGCTGGCTTCCCCTAGACCGAGTGATCTGAGAGACAGACCAAGACGGGAGCTGCAGGATCTCTTAACAGCCTAATCTCAAAAGTGACATCTCATCATTTCTGATGTATTCTTTTGTTTACACAGACCAACTATGTAAATAAAAATCAGGGAAGTGGAATTACTGATCAAAAGTTAGGTGCAGTTGCAGTTTTTTGACAGTTACAGTAATTGCTAAATTGCCCTCCATAGTGATGCATCTGTGGAGGTGCATCAGTTTACACCCTCAGCAGCAGTATATGAGAGAGTCTGTGTGTGTGCAGACTACCACATAATGAATATCAGACCTTTAAGTCAAATATTATACCTCTGTGCCGTTTTAATTTGTATTTCCCTTATGAATGAGATTGAACATCTTTTCATGTATCTGAGAACCATTTGTATTGATATTTCTATTTCTGTGACCAGTTGGTTCATATCCTTTGCCAATTTTTTTCTTACTGATTTGTAGGAACTCATTTTTGGGAATTTAGGGAAGTATTTAATATATTTTTTAATATAGAGGGGTTTATATTTGTATTATTTTGAAATAATATCAAGCTTATAAAAAAGTAGCAAATGCAGTGTACGAACTTTTTTTTCTTATAGCAGTTAAGATGTGATACTGCACTACCTCTGAATACTTCAGTGTGTATCCCCTTCAAATACATTCCATAAGGCATTCTGCATAATCACAATACAACCATCAAAATCAGGAAGCTCCCATTGGTGGCTTCATGATCATGTCCAGCAGGCTCTACTCCTTTGGCCCTAGAGAAAAGCATAAACTCTGGAGCTAGACTCTCTGGCTTCAAATCACAGCTCTGCCAAGATCTTACTAGTCTTTCAATCCCTGTATGCCTCCGTTTCTCATCTCTTAAGAAGGGTGTAATAATCATGCGTACTTCATAGGTCCTTGTGAGGATTAGATGGGTTAATGCTTAGATTAGTGGTTTGCATACTATGTCAGTGTAGCTATTTTATTAATAGAGGAAGGGTAGTTGGTAACAGAGTAAATTTTAAAGTATTTTATAGTAGTCATGGATGACATATCAGAGATCATAGACTACACTATAAGCTACAAATTGTTCAAATAACCCAGAAAGTCCTTTTGTTCTTCTCTTTTTAGATTTAAGAATGACTTCCCTCTTGACTTACACTTTAAAAAATCTTCCCAGTACATCACAATGGGCCCTCAGATTTTGTAAGTTTCATTTGTTCTTTCTTTTTAAGATTAGATTGGTTGTGTAAGCATCTTGCACAGACATGGAATTGTACTGCTTTTTGTAAACACTTTATTTTGTCTTCCAGCTGTGAGGCCTCTGAGCTGTTCCTCCCAGTTACAAGCTGCCGCAGGTACAGTAATTTGTAAAAAAAAAAAAAAAAAGAAAAAAATAGTCTGATTTAGAGTTAGATTCTAGAATCTAAATTTGTGAATTTTGAATAAAAACCAAAACTAGTTTGCTAACTCTCCCTTTTATTGAGCAACATGAACATCACTGTTGCCTTTAAATTAAAACAATATAGGACCAATCAGTAACGATAGTACATGGTGTAGGGTGGGCTCGAGGATGTTGACAGGAGGTTCTGGGATGTGGAGCCTGATGGAGTCACGGAGGTTCCATGAATCTTACTGGTCAGTTTAATCAGCTACTGGCTGTCAGTCCTAGAGATGATTAGCTTACAAACACTTTGGAGACTGCTGTGGAGCCAAAAGGTAACTTTTTAAACTTTCAGTGACAGGCTTCTCTGTTAATGAATATCTTCTTAGTCCATGTGCAGGAGGATGCATACATGAAATAGGTGTGACTGTGGAACCAGTTAATAACAGAAGGTTGTTTAGTCAATATGAAATGAAAAAGGAAGGAAATTTGTTGATTTTATATGGTCTTTTAGACCCTTGGTAAAGACTTCTTCACTGTTGAATACATACTTTTGCAGAACCTACTGTAGGTATGTATCTTCACTGGCCAGTGCTAAAAATACCCAGACAGGTTCTCCTTGCCTGGGTCCTGCATTGGCTATGACTTCTGATTTTGGTTTTATTATGGTGTTTCTACTTGAATAATAGCTTAATAGAAAAAGCATCTTACTAAGATTCAGAAGACCTCTGCTCTGTTCCAGTTCTACTTCTTTCTGGGCAGTTTGGCCTTGAACCGATCACTTTACTTCCCTGTGCTTTAGTTTCTTTATCTAAAAAAGAATAATAATTTTAGTCTTGTTAACCTCAAGTAGCTATGAAGATATCTCACAGCACTTTGAAAACTGTAAACTCAATATAAGTACAAGATGGGAATTCCCTGGAGGTCCAGTGGTTAGGACTCTATGCTTCCAGTGGTTAGGACTCTGTGGGTTCGATCTCTGGTTGGGGAATTAAGATCCCGCATATCACGTGGCTCGGCCAAAAAAAAAAAAAATATATATATATATATGTGTGTGTACAAGATGATATTTTTATATTGTTTTACATAAGTATATTATCAGGGGTCTGTTGCCTAATCTCACCTAGAAAAGTTTCAAGTTGTCATGTCACAAATATATTTTCTGTGGCCTCTAAATTCTAATTAGAATATAGATTTGTATAGGCTCACAAAGAATAATTCCTTTCTATCCCATTTCACCTTTTCCCTAATTCTAATGTTCACCCAGGACTTTGCAGTCAGACAGATAGATCTGATTCTTTGCCAACTGGAAGGTCACATTGAATACCAACAGAGGGAAGGCATTTTTCTGGCATATAGAGTATTCTTCTTCATATTGCTCTTAAAGTCTTTTGTGTTTCTGTCTCCCCAACTATACTGTGAGCCCTTCTGAGACTTAAGCCTTTTAGAGTCCCTGGTGTCTAACACTGTCCTAGCGATTTGTGTTAACGTTGATGGTGATAGTGGTGCAAGAGGGCACATGATAAGACAAAGGAATGTGACCAACTGATTTGAGGGGAGGGAGTGGGAATGTACCCATGCTGAACAGGTTTTAGGTTGCAATAATTTTGTAACTAATTCATCTTGAATTGCATGTGAATATGCTTGACAGTGCTATTAGGATGAAGGAATTAGAATAGAGGGATACAGGTTTATTGATGTTTCCAGGCATCAGATTGACTGGAAATGTGTCTGATGGAAATTTTGACTTATTCAATGGCTATATATACTATGCATCTTCCTTGACTTACAATAGGGTTACATCCTGACAAATCCATCATAAGTTGAAAATATTATAAGTCAGGACTTCCTTGGTGGCGCAGTGGTTAAGAATCCACCTGCCAATGCAGGGGACACGGGTTTGATCCTTGGTCCGGGAAGATCCCACCTGCCGCGGAGCAACTAAGCCTGTGCGCCACAACTACTGAGCCTGCACTCTAGAGCCTGCAAACCACAACTACTGAGCCCACGTGCCACAACTACTGAAGCCCATGCACCTAGAGCCTGTGCTCTGCAACAAGAGAAGCCACTGCAATGAGAAGCCTGTGCACCACAACAAAGAGTAGCCCCCGCTTGTCACAACTAGAGAAACGCCCATGCTCAGCAATGATGACCCAATGCAGCCATAAATAAATGAATGAATAAGTTTGTTAAAAAAAAAGAGAGAATATATTGTAAGTCAAAAATGAATTTAGTACATCTAATCTGTCAAACATCATAGCTTAGCCTAGCCTACCTTAAATGTGCTCAGAACACATTGGGCAAAATCATCTAACACAGGCCTATTTTATAATAAAGTATTGAATGTCATGTAATTTATTGAATATTGTACTGAAAGTGAAAAACAGAATGGTTGTATGAGTATAGAATGGTTGTAAGTGCATTGGTTGTTTACCCCTGTGATTGTGTGACTGACTGGGAGCTATGGCTCACTGCTGCCCAGTATCATGAGAGAGTATCATACCATACCACTTATTGCTAGCCTGGGAAAAAAATGAAAATTCAGAATTCAAAGTATGGTTTCTACTGAATGTGTATTGCTTTTGCACCATCCTAAAGTTAAAAATTCATAAGTTGAACCATGGAAAGTCAAGGACCATCTATTTATCTATATATCTATATCCACAGACATACATATATATAAAACAATGGTATAATACATGGCATGTTTTCTCTCTGCTTTGATTAATTTTTTTTAATGAAAGGTTTTTTTGTTTATTTATTTATTTATTTATTTATTTATTTTTGGCTGCATTGGGTCTTTGTTACTGTGCGCGGGCTTTCTCTAGTTGCAGTGAGCGGGGCTGCTCTTCGTTGCAGTGCGCGGGCTTCTCATTGCAGTGGCTTCTCGTTGCGGAGCATGGGCTCTAGGCACACGGGCTTCGGTAGTCGTGGCACACGGGCTCAGTCGTTGTGGTTCGTGGGCTCTAGAGTGCAGGCTCAGTAGTTGTGGCGCATGGGCTTAGTTGCTCCGCGGCATGTGGGATCTTCCTGGACCAGGGCTCGAACCCGTGTCCCCTGCATTAGCAGGCGGATTCTTAACCACTGTGCCACCAGGGAAGCCCTGATTTTTTTTTTTTTTTTTGGCTGCGTTGGGTCTTCGTTGCTGTGCACGGGCTTTTCTCTGGTTGTGGCGAGCGGGGGCTACTCTTCATTGCGGCACGGGGGCTACTCTTCATTGCGGCGTGCGGGCTTCTCATTGTGGTGGCTTCTCGTTGCGGAGCACAGGCTCTAGGCACGTGGGCTTCAGTAGTTGTGGCATGCGGGCTCAACAGTTGTGGCTCACGGGCTCTAAGCGCAGGCCCAGTAGTGGCATACGGGCTTAGTTGCTCCATGGCATGTGGGATCTTCCTGGGCCAGCAATCAAACCCGTGTCCCCTGCATTGGCAGGTGGATTCTTAACCACTGCGCCACCAGGGAAGCCCTCTGCTTTGATTTTAATTGTGTATGTGAAATAGAGAATGTGTATGTCAGCCATGGAATACTAGGTTTGGAGTTGGGAGGAGTGCTTGAGGTCATCTAATCTAGCTCCCATATTTGCAAATAAGAAATTTTTGGCAGAGCAGGGACTAGAACCCAGATATTTTAACCCCCTATTCAGATTCTTACACTACTTTGCTACTGAGTGCCCATAGCACTGTGAAATATATAAAAAAGAGCCTTTGAGAAAATTCTGATGTGATTAGGAGCCAGTGTGCACATGAAACAGAATTAGAGTCCTTGGGTGACTGTTCAATATATAATGAATATTATTACTATTATTATTTAATATTTCTTCTTTTTTTTTTTACAAAATGTATTTATTTATTTACTTCTGGCTGTGTTGGGTCTTCGTTTCTGTGCATGGGCTTTCTCTAGTTGTGGCAAGCGGGGGCCACTCTTCATCGCGGTGCACAGGCCTCTCACTATCGCGGCCTCTGTTGTTGCGGAGCACAGGCTCCAGGCGCGCAGGCTCAGTAATTGTGGTTCACGGGCCCAGTTGCTCCACGGCATGTGGGATCTTCCCAGACCAGGGCTCGAACCTGTGTCCCCTGCATTGGCAGGCAGATTCTCAACCACTGCGCCACCAGGGAAGCCCTGAATATTATTTTTAAATGTGACTTCTAGTATTACCTTAATTACTTTATAATATGCTAAATTGTTTGGCCAATTTTTGCCCCATAGGTTGCCATAGAAGTTAAGAGGCAGGAACTACAGGTAGCTGTAGTTATCAGGGAAGGCTTTATTTAGGAGGTGGAATGTGAACTAGGCCTTAAGGGTAGGTAAGGATTAGATGGACAGAAAGGAGCCACTCAGATGGGAGGGTATATGAATGAAGGCAAGGGGTGTGAAATGAAGTCAAGGCTGTGAGGGCCTGGGGGCTTGCTCATCTTGCTACATGTTGAGCAGTGGTGGAGAACGTTTTTGGATCATTCAGTTGGAACCAAGTAAAGCAAGGAATTTGTTAGAAGAGTTAGGAATTTGAATTTTATCTGAAAGTGTGTAAAAGGAACATGCGGTCAGTTCTTAAAAAGTGGAATGATGTGAAGGTATGTCATGTGACTTTTCCTCTCATCACTTTATTCTCTCTAAGGTCAGTCACAAGTAGTCTGCAAATCTTCAAGCTTAGTGGCCTTTCTTCAGTCCCCATTCTCCTGAGTGTTGAAATAGTTGACCAGCCTCTGCTCCTGGATACTCTCCTGCCTTTGCTTTCATGTACTGTTTTCTCCTCAGTCTCCTACTACCTCTCAAGTTTACCCTCTGTCCCACATGTTCTCTCTGCCCTCTACATGTGGGGAGATCACAAAACCAAGGGTCTTTTATTGTGAGTAAGGGGCCCACGCAAGTTAAGGATAAGAGGGCTTGAGTACTACAGCTAGGGAGGTATTAGGAGCCAAGCAGCTCTAGGGGCAGCCACTTTGTCTCAGTCCTGGCACCATGGTGTGTCACTTTCCTGGCCTTCCTGCTTCTCTTTATATTCTTCTTCACTCTTGCTGGCTTCTTTGCTCACTCAGGGTTTTTGCTGCCCCATAACTCTGACTTAAAAATAATTTCAGTTTATTATCACCCTGGTTCTTCCTCATGGCATTTTTCAGCTTCAACTAATTGGTATTTTTCTCCATGCTTTGCTTAGATTCCTGTGAGAGAGAATCAGATGCAGCTTATCACTTGTAGGTAGATGACATGGGTTACTGGTTGGCCACTCTATGGATTGACTTCAGGTAGTCAGGTAGTACCCACCCTGAATCTAACCAGCTTTGGGTGTGGGCTTAGGGACATGACGTCTATGATTGCCCCTTTGCAGGGACTCTAAGCAGGGCAGCTCCATTTAGAGGGGGCTATGGGTGAGCAGGCACTGCAAAATATGTCTCTGCTTTTCTTCTGTTTTTTTTTTTTTTTGAGGGTAGAAAGCAAGATTTATTGAGTACACTGCAAGGGAGCAGCGGGCGAGACCAAGAGGGGGTCTTCCCTGGGGGAAGAGAAACTGGGCTTCTTTTTGGTCCCTTTTGATCACCCTTGGGTTAATGTTCTACCCATATGGTGGTTAGGGCTGCGTATGTCATAGCTCAATCTTCCTGGTATACCAACTGCTTGCGACCATTGGTAATTTCCATTGGGGGAGGGTGTGATTGTCTTATCTTGAAAGGACCTCCCCAGCCTAAGATGGCTGTTCTATTGTTAAGCTCCACATTTCCCCCCAACAGATCAGCAAAGTCAAATCACTAACATCTGGGTGACAACATCATCTCATGCTACTTCTACTGAGAAGGGGTGATGTGGGGTCCTGGTTGGCTTTGCTGATCAGCTATGGGGCTGTGGGATAGTGTGAATAGAAATTTGGGGAGGCCTTTTCAAGAGTAGTCAGCTATATTGATTCTAGAGGTTGGAATCCTTGTCACCATTTGTAGCTTGATGATATGAAATCATTTTTGTAGTGACTCACTTGAAGTACCTGGAAATGTTGGTGCATCAGGATGGACGGTCCTCAAGGGAGGATGGAAAGAGAAGGGGAATCTCGCAGCATGCCTGGATTTGCCAAGCCGCTGCTGCCGACTGCACCAGGCGTTGGAAGTGAGGAGTACCAAGGCTAGGGCCAAAGGACACTGCCACCCGATTAGGCAGGGACGGTTGGTCGGTATGGGACTGGGTTTTAGGTCTGCTGAAGAGTCGCCTTGGTCAGGATACGCAGTCCCCGGTCTCCAGGGACCTCAGACCATCGGCAGTGTTGAAGAGGAGAAAAGACCACTTCCAGAATGTACCCCTTAGGGCAAGAGCAAGTTGGAGTCTCGTCCTGGAGGCCTTTGGGTCCCACCAAGGAGTAGACATGGCCATTTGCCCCGAGTCAGCAGGCCGATCGCTACCTGTTGGAAGACGGATCAGAAAAGGCAGAGAGAGGAGAGAGTGGTCTGGTCCCTGTACTGGCCATCAAAATGCCCACAGAGTGTGGCGATGGGGCTGGCAACATGGGTGGTAAAAGAATTTACTAAGCCAGAAGTGAGGGTAGAAAGCGAGATTTATTGAATACAACCTAAGGGAGTGCCAGGCAAGACCAAGGGGGCATCTGCCTCTTCTGTGTTCTAAAATGCATATGTATCATGGCTCTCCCAGCTACACCTCACTTCTCTTTGGAGCTTTAGTTTTGCATTTCTAGCTCACTGTCAAATGTACATATCCACCTGGGTGTCTCTGCATCACCTCAAAGTTAGCATGTTTAAAATTGAGGTCACTTTTCTTCCAAAACCAGTTCTTACTCTGTGTAGAATAGCTAGGTTTTCTTAGTCTCTAAGCTTCCTTTATAATCCTGTTTTCCTTTCTTTCCATATCTGATTGGTCACCAAAATACATAGTCTTCCTTTATAAAATCTCTTGTATTGGTCCCTTCCTTTCCATTCACAATGATACTGCCTTTATTTTGGCCGTTAGCACCACATGCTTGTTTTTGCTACAGTCTCCTTGATAATCTCCATGTGCCTTTATCTCTTTCACCAACCAATTAGAGCTGCGAGGAGAATCTTTGTACCCCATTTTATCATGACTCTTAGCTTTCACTACTATTTTCTTAAAGTTGGTTGTAGATATTTATCATAAACAGCTCTCTATGACATAAGTGGGTGTGGTAAGGTGATTGTTAAAATTTTATTCCCAATTCTTAGGATTTTTCTCTATCTCTGGTAATGAAGTAGTGGTGATAGGAGATGAATTTCAACATTAACAGCAATAAGAAAAGAATGAGACACATGTAGATAACACAAACAGAGATCTTCCAGCTATATTGTTAAGTCAGAAAAGTAAACATAATACACAAGTGTGTGCATGTACATGCATAAAAAGAAAAAAAGTGGTAAAGTATATACACCAAATTAGCAGTATCTACCTCTGGGAAGGAAATTACATGGCAGCAGAGGACATAAAGAGGGAACTTTAGTTTTACTCTCCATATTTTAGTTACATTTATTTTTCTTTTCTTTTAACCACCAGGATATGTTCATGTTTTATTTTTTAATTAAAACATTAGAGAAAGGTTGCTCTCTTTTTTTTTTAATTTATTTTATATATTTATTTTTGGCTGCGTTGGGTCTTTGTTGCTGCACACGGGCTTTCTCTAGTTGTGACGAGCGGGGGCTACTCTTCGTTGCGGTGCACGGGCTTCTTATTGCAGAGCACGGACTTCAGTAGTTGCGGCTCGTGGGCTGTAGGCGCACGGGCTCAGTAGTTGTGGTGCACGGGCTTAGTTGCTTCGTGGCATGTGGGATCTTCCCGAACCAGGGCTCGAACCTGTGTCCCTTGCATTGGCAGGCGGATTCCTAACCACTGTGCCACCAGGGAAGCCCCAAGGTTGCTCTTTTGATGTTGGAAAATAACTAGACAAATTGAGCCAGAATTCAGGAAGCATTCTGGGTTTTTGTAGAATGGCAGTAGTCACCAACCAAATGCCTTTATTTCTACATAGAAAAGCAAGAATATTAAGCTATATGAAGACTAAACGATATCAGTCATTGTAACTTTTAATATTAAGGGCAGACTTAATTGGTTGCTTTCAGTGGAATAGATTGTCAAACATTTGATTTTAAAAAACCCAAAAAACAATTTGTTAATGGCATAAACAACCTTATCATTAGGTATAATCTCTGTGTTTACCTTAAATATTTTTTGGAAATTTGTAAATGCTAGTTAATTTCTTAATCCTTTTTTTTTTTTTTTTAGTTGAAGTGGTTTGGTAAATGACAAATGCAACTTGGCATTGAATGTCTGTCTTTAAAAATGTAAAAAGTCATTTGACTTAATATATTTTATTTTATTTTTAAGATTTTTTTGATGTGGACCATTTTTAAAGTGTTTATCGAATTTGTTACAATACTGCTTCTGTTTTATGTTTTTGTTTTGTTTTTGGTCCCTGAGGCATGTGGGATCGTAGCTCCCTGACAGGGATCGAATCCGCACCCCTTGCATTGGAAGGTGAAATCTTAACCACTGGACTGCCAGGGAAATCCCTGACTTCATATATTTTAGTTAATTGTTCTTTGAACTTTCTCTTAAAGCTGTCCAGACAAAATCGAAGCAAACCTTAGCCAAACCCAACATAAGGAACGTTGTGGTGGTGGATGGTGTCCGCACTCCATTTTTGCTGTCAGGCACTTCGTAAGTATGAAATGATTTTATTACATATTCTTTCTTTCTGTCTTCTTTTTTCTCTCCAGCTGTATTGAGGTGTGGTTAACAAATAAAAACTGTATATATTTAGGTTGTACACAGTGATTTTTTTAAGGCATTCAATGTGATGATTTTATATATATGTATATATATGTGTATATACATTGTGAAATGATTACCACAGTCGAGTTAATTAACACATCCATCACCCCATGTACTTTATTTATTCCTTTTTTTAAGGCACTTTCAAAAGGGATCTTTGTCAGTGTAACCCAGTAGGTAATACTATTGCTAGTGGGCTAATATATGAAAAACATTTTCATGAAACTAATACAGAATAAGTCAAGCCAGTGGTGAAATAATGTGACAAAATTTGTTTTTTATCCACTCTCCTGAGTAAGCCTCATGTAGTGTTAGATTGAACCAGTCATATTTTAAAAACCTAGTGTGGGACTAGGTTTGCTTCTAACAGAGATATCCTTTCCTCATCTGAAGATAAGTACTGTGCGTTGTTTCTATGCCTCTTCGGAAGTTTGAATATGGAGAATGTGGGCCCATGGGCATTCTGAAGGACCTTTAATCTTTGGCTTTGGTTTCCTGGAAATTATCAGAATTGGAGTTGATGGACTGGTCCAAACCCTGGTACAGCACAACCCCAAGTATATGGAATAAGAATGATCCTAGACCAGCCCCCAAGTTCCCCAGAACCAAACTGCTGTTCTCCGTAGACTTTTCTCCTCCTTTTTTGTCCCCAAGTGAGGCCCAGGCTGTCCAAAAGTTGACGATGGACTTTGGGAACTAGGTGCAAACTAAATGAAACATTGGTTCTATTCTGTTTAGATTGTTTCATTGTTTGTATTTTGAACTAGCAGTTACTAACTTAAAAATATTGGAATAGGGAGATGTCAAAAAATAGGGAATGTCAGGCATCTGCTAAAAATAACGAGACCTTTCTGTACTAATGTGGGAAGATCTTGAAGATATGTTAGGTGTAAAAAGCAAGGTTCAGAGCAGTGTGTATAATGCCACCATTTGTGGAAGATACAGACCTGTGTGTGTGTGTGTGCACGCGCATACATACACAAACAATAAATGTTCATTTTTAAACGATGGTTTAGAACCTAGAGAGTATTTTCTTATGTAAGTGAATGCTGGTGAAGTTTCTTCATTCACCCTCTTCTCTCAATATAGTATTATAACTTTCGTGTACTGACACAACAACAGTAAGAGTAAGAATCTGAAGCTTTAGCCACAGGGAAGTGATGAGAGGGGATCCTCCTTGTACTCAGCAGTAACAGGGTAGGAAAAGAAAGTTCCATCAAGAGAAGAAAGTTCTTGGCTAGGAAGACCATTTTTTTGTAAGGGCTGTTTGTATACTGTGTAGAACTTTGATTCCAACTGTTTTACTAGCTGTTAAAAAAAATACAAACACGCTCAACTATATTATTTACACATTTGCTTTGATAATTGGTATTTGCGTGAAGTTTGAGATATTCAGCACATTAGCATAGGGTTTATTCCTTTTGTTGTGTTTTATTATTGTGTTTTAGTTTAATTTAGGATCCTAATTTAGAAAGAAGATAAAGTTCATGAGTGATTTAGCGACACAGAGAAGAGCACTGAGTAACGTAAGAAAATATAGTTAATAGAGAAGAAAGAATAAAAATTTTAAGGTAATATTCATGTACAGCACAAAAGTGACCAAAAAATAATATAGAAGGAAGAACTTATAAAGAAGACAAATAGTTAAGTCATATTATTAATCTTACGATTGAGGTGACAAATGAGTCTTCTATAATAGAAGATCATTTTCTAGGTAGAAAAAGATCTTTTTCTGTTTAATTTGAAGAAGCTTTGCTTTCAACTTGAGTGATCTTTGAAAGACCAAGTTTTTCTTAGAGGTAGAAAGCACGTTGGAAGCACCCCTAGGAGTACACTGCAACAGTGACATTTGGGAGTCTTATCAGGCATCCCGGTAGAGAGGGGTATAGGAGCATGAGAATAAAGATTGTAAAATGCTAAATAATTATGGTTCAGATATTTTAAAATTGACACACGACTTTTTCCCAAGTTATTCTGCTCTAAATTTGAGGGAACTGGTTTTACCTATGAAAGATTTTTAAAACGACTGATGATTCTTCTGTGATTCAGAGTAAAAATAAAAACATTTTTGGATTTTTTAGGCTTTAATTTTTAGGAATTTAAAGAATGAATATTCTTATTTAATCCAATGGTTAAATCTCTGGCTTAAAAATAAAGGGAATTTATTTTTTAAATTTAAATAGACAGAGTTCACATCCACATCTTGGTTTCTAAATACCCATTCTTCAATAGTAGGAACCAGGCTTCCTAGAAGAACGACTAGGTCTGGGCCAAAAAAAAAAATACAAGATGTACCTGGAGCAGTTTGGAGTGCCAGAAAGTAAAGAAGTGCTTAAAAATATAGGGCTTCCCTGGTGGCGCAGTGGTTGAGAGTCTGCCTGCTAATGCAGGGGACACGGGTTCGAGCCCTGGTCTGGGAGGATCCCACATGCTGTGGAGCAGCTAGGCCCGTGAGCCACAACTACGGAGCCTGTGCTCCGCAACAAGAGAGGCCGTGATAGTGAGAGGCCCGCGCACCGCGATGAAGAGTGGCCCCCCGCTTGCCACAACTAGAGAAAGCCCTCGCACAGAAACGAAGACCCAACACAGCCAAAAATATAAATAAATAAATAAATTTTTAAAAATGGAGCATGTCAATAGGACACAGGACCGGGAATTCCATGGCAGTCCAGTGGTTAGGACTTGGTGCTTCCGTTGCCAGGGGCCCGGGTTCAATCCCTGGTCAGGCAACTAAGATCCTGCAAGCCATGCGTCTCTGCCAAAAAAAAAAAAAAGAGACAGGACCAGCCTAAAATACCTTTCAATGACAAAACCTGGAACAATTTAATTAATAAGTTATGATGGTATTATACCATAACCCAAAGAATACATCAGATATCTATGAGTTCAATCTGATATAAATAAATGATAGAATAAAAAATAAAAGAGAAAGGACAAGTCTTTCTTAAAGAAGAATTTCAATTAATAAATACAGAAGGAATGAGGAAAATAAATAAATAAAGCAACATTAGAACACCACAGGAATAATTGCTGCAACCAGGATCTACGAATGAATGCTAAAATTAGTGGGTGAGAAATGTTAAGAAGAAACAAGATATTTGCATAGCCTCAACTCTCTCCCCTCAAGTATTTATTAACTACTGTGATGATTTTAACATGTGTCCATAATTTCTTTGTTACTTTTTCCACTAGGAAGTAGAGCTTAGTTCTCCCCTTGAGTAAGGGCCAGAGTAGTGACTCATTTCTAACAAATTGAATTCAGAAAGGGAAAAATAGTGAAGAAAACCATACTTTAACCAAGTGATCAAGTTAACATCACCAGTAATAAGTCATGTTGCTATCACGTACACTCTGATAAGAAGCAGTGGGAAGGGCACTTTACCTCTGTGATACACTTCCCTCATATCCATAACCCCAGTCTTCCAAGTGTCAAGGGTCAAGAAAGAAAAGGAAAGACTGAGAAACTGTCACTGATCGGAGGAGATTAAGGAAGCATGACAACAAAATGCATAGATTAAGGAAGCATGACAACAAAATGCATAATGCCCTTTTACTGGAACAAGAGCAGTAAAAAGGCATTAGTGGAAAAACTGGTGAGGTCCAGATAAAGTTAGCTTAGTGAATTGTATTGTGCCAGTATTAATTTCTTAGTTTTGACAAGTACATCATGGTTATGTAAGATTAGCTTTAGAGGAAGCAGGGTAAAGGGTATACAGGAACTCTGTTCTATCTTTCCAATTCTTTGTAAACCTCAAATTACTTCAAAACAAAATTTTCTTAAAAGTCCAATATATTGCTCATGTCCCTTGAGACATCACAAAATAATGAATGTTTTAAAAATAAAATAAAGGAGAACTTAAAAGGTGGGGTTTAAATAAAAATATTGTATTAAATAAAATATTAAATGTTAAATATTTAACATGTGTCATGCTGAACAATAAGACAGTGGGCAAGATTCTTGTTCGATTCTTAGCCAGCTCAAAAGGAGTCAAGGCTTGCCAGATTTTTAAGGATGACAAATAGCAAAGTCACACTATTTCTTCATTTGGAATGATGTTAAGTGCATTTATAGCATCATATGTTAGATTATTTCTTTAGTTATTTCAGACAGAATGAAAAACATTTTTTATTAAAGCTCTAGGCTTTTGGTTTAAATTATGTTCTTTCCCCAGATATAAAGACCTGATGCCACATGATTTGGCTAGAGCGGCGCTTTCGTGAGTAAATGCAGTTTCATTTTAGTTCTTACTTCATTAAAAGTACTTTTCTCCAGTTTTTACACTTGAAATAGCATGTTTAATGGAATTTCCGTATCTAAGATATGTTAACTTTTATGTGGTGAGAAAAAACACTTAGTAGATTTTACAAGATTCATTTATTCTTCATTTTAGCCATATGTGCTACACAAATTCAAGCAGCTGGTGAATGTCAGCGACCTTTATTTTGTAGGCGTGACTATTTCTTGGCATGACAGTATTCCTTAATGAGTACTGTAGCTAGCTGCCAGTTGTAAACAATTTAGGGCTAGATTGATCAGGCTAGTCCTACATTGATCAGGCTAAATACAATACATATATTTGATGATTATCTTAGAAACTTCATACTGTACGAGGATAGCTGAACAAATAATGCAAATACAGATGCAGAACCTGTGTATACAGAGGACCAACTGTACTATGCCATTTTATTTAACGGACATGAGCATCCTCAGATTTTGGTATCCCTGGTGGGATGGGGATGTGGTTATTTATCTAGAAAAAAGCCTAGAATGAGACCTGAAGGTTCCTGTGCAAACCAAATAAAAATGTAAAATTAGATGTGGTTGCATGAGATTGAGATGGAAGAATAATTTGATGAGAGTCAACATGTAAGGCATTATCATTCATTGATGCTTTGCCTTTGTGTCTTTAAGCAGCTACAGGTCTTTCATAGTCTGAAAAAACCCTTCTTTGCACCTTTCTGCCCATCTTGTTCTGTTTGTTCTCTTCCTGCCAGCCTTTAAGCATAAATGAAAGCAGCAGTTGCTTTTCTTTTCTTACTGTCCATTCATTCTGCTTAATCCCATAACTGCTTCCATTCCCATTGCTCTACAGTAATATACTTTGGAAGCGTCTCTTAATAATGACTGTGTAATCACTAAGCGCACCAATTTTTTCTCAGACCTCAATGACTTTGTCTTCTATAGCATTTGACACTGTCAGCTCTACTTGAAACTGTCTTCCTTTGACTTCATGTTAGGCCATTACGGTTTTCCTTCCATTTTCTGACTGATTCTTTTCTACTTCTTAAAAAACTGGATCCCTTCTTCTGTCTCTTTTTTAAAGGTATTTTGTAAGTTTTAGTCCTTAGAACTTTGCATTTCTCTGTATGCATGCTTTTCCCTAAAAATCTCATCTACTTAATCTTTATTTTTTTATGTAGAGGACTTCCAGATCTCTAAACTTGACCTCTTTTCTTAGGTATCTCAAGCTCAGCATGTAAAAAATAAAAATTATCTTTTCCCTGAAGCCAGCTTACTTTCCCATTCCTGATAATGGTGCTATTTCTGATTATGGTCCCAGGCTGGAGATTTACAGGTTTTTCCTCAACTTTCTGTCTTAAAAAATGTCAACTATACAATAAAATTGAAAGTGAACACCTAAATACCCCTCACTTAGCATTAATAAGTGTTATTATTTTGCCATGTTTTCTATAGCTATATGGTTTGAAGCATTTGACATTGTTTCAGGCATCTTGATAACTTCAGCCTTAAATTCTTCAGCTAGTACTCCTAAGAATGAGGACCTTCTCTGTTATCCACAATACCATTACCATAGCTAAGATGATAATGATTGTATGATAACTTCTAATATCCAGTTCATAGTCAAATCCCCCTCACTTGTTCCAAGAATGTCCTTTCTTTTAATTTTTTTTTTTTCCAAACCAGGACCTGGTCAAAGTTCATATTACAAATGAACATGTCTCTTTGGTCTCTTTTAATTTAGGATATCCCTCCACTCCACCCCCCATGAGAGTGACTTTTTGAAAAGGCCAGGCCAGCTGGCCTGTAGAATGTCCCACATTCTGGGTGTTTCTTCGTAGTAATATTTAACTTTCCTCTGAATTTCCTATAAACTGGAAGTTAGATCTCTAAGCTTGATTAGATTCAGGTTAAACATTTTTTGGTAAGAATGCTTCATAGGTAAAGTGCATGGGTATTGCATCATGTTAAGAGGCGCATGATGTGTAATGTTAAATCTAACCACACGGTCATGGTGATCAGACCACTAGATCTCTTGATTATAAAGGTGTATTTTTTTCCTTTGCAATTAGTAAGTCACCTGTAAAGTGATATCTTAACACCATGTAAACATCTTGTTCCCCAACAACCTTTGACCAAATGGTCTTAGCATTCATTGATAATTTTTGCCTAGATTAGTTATTACATTAGAGATTACAAAATTATGACTTTGATCATTCTTTTATTCCTCCTATATTTATTGGTTGGTATTTTTCTGTAAAGAACAGCTTTTCTTTTCTTTTTTTTAAGTGATGTGGATTTATAAATTTTTATTTATTAATTGTGTTAAAGCCAAGCTTGGTCACTGTTCTTTTTGAAGCTCAGATTATCCCATAGTTTATCTGTGGGAGTTCCTTCAGGTTGGCTCCTATGGCCCTTTTGTTTTTTAGTATAATATTGTTTTTTGAGTGTAATTTGCATACAATAAAATGCACATATTTTTAAGTATATAGTTTTATGAATTTTGTCAAATGTGTACACCCTTGTTCCTGTTTTTGCTATGGTCCCATTAATCTTTGAGTGCTTTCTTATTTTTGGCACAAAAAAGATCAGAGAGGTTCACTTTGTACTTTTCTTGCCTTAGACCTGGCCTCAGTCATTTTTTAAAAAGTTAATACCTTTAAGGCTTCCATGGTGGCACAGTGGTTAAGAACCCGCCTGCCAATGCAGGGGACACGGGTTCGAGCCCTGGTCCGGGAAGATCCCACATGCTGTGGAGCAACAAGGCTTGTGGGCCACAACTACTGAGTCTGCACTCTAGAGCCTGTGAGCCACAACTACTGAAGCCCATGCACCTAGAGCCCATGCTCTGCAACAAGAGAAGCCACCGCAGTGAGAAGCCTGCGCACCGCAACGAAGAGTAGCCCCCGCTCGCCGCAACTGGAGAAAGCCCGCACACAGCAACGGAGACCCAATGCAACCAAAATTAATTAATTAAGTAATTAATTTAAAAAAGAAAAGTTAATACCTTTGCTAGTAAATGGCATTTAGAAACCAAGTCTGAGTTCAAGATGTGCTCATTCCTACTGGAGTGTTATTGCTTCTAGTCTCTATCAGTGATCAGAACTAGAAAAATATATGTTATTTAAATTGTGTTTATATTGATACTTCAAATTTAACATAACTGGGATTTTACTCTTTAATTTTCTATTTGTTTCTCTTTTCTTCTTTTTTAAAATATTTATTTATTTATTTATTTGGTTGCACCAGGTCTTAGTTGCAGCAGGTGGGCTCCTTAGTTGTTGCATGCGAACTCTTGGTTGCAGCACACATGTGGGATCTAGTTCCTTGACCAAGGATCGAACCCTGGGCCCACTGCATTGGGAGCTCGGAGTCCTAACCACTGCACTACCAGGGAAGCCCCCTCTTTGATTTTTGACTGAAAACTTTGGTTTATGTATGTTTTATCCTATTTCAAATTATTTCTTTAAAATTTTTTAATTAGGGTATAGTTGATTTATAATCTTATATTAGTTTCAGGCATACAACATAGTGATTTAAAATTTTTATAGATTATATTCCGAATTATTTATGATTCTTCCCATTTAACTTCTCATTGCCAATTGAGCATCAGAGGTTGACTTTTTTTTTTTTTTTTTTTTTTTTTTTGCGGTACGCGGGGCTCTCACTGCTGTGGCCTCTCCCGTTGCGGAGCACAGGCTCCGGACGTGCAGGCTCAGCGGCTATGGCTCACAGGCCCAGCCGCTCCGCGGCATGTGGGATCTTCCCGGACCGGGGCACGAACCCGTGTCCCCTGCATCGGCAGACGGACTCTCAACCACTGCGCCACCAGGGAAGCCCCAGAGGTTGACTCTTTAAATTAGACTTTAATTTCTTTGATAAGGTGCCACATGCTTGTCAAATTAAGGAAAAGATACAGTCTCTGCTCTTAAATCCAAAGTTAACCTTTTAACCAAAGTTAACTGTAGTGCCTTATGTGATGATCTATGGCACTATCTTGAATGTATGAAATGTTTCTTTGCTTTGGACTTCTGCTGGCAGGGGTTTGTTGCATCGGACCAGTGTCCCAAAGGATGTTGTTGATTATATCATCTTCGGCACAGTTATACAGGAAGTGAAAACAAGCAATGTGGCTAGAGAGGTGAGTAAAACAAACTTTATATTGTTTAAAGATTGATAGGAGAATCAATTTTAGTTTTAATTAATAGAATTTACTCTAAAAGTTTTTAAAATTCATTAAAGTTATATTTGACTTAAATGTGATTTTACTACTTGAATTATTTTATATTTAAAAGAATTATTGTATAAATCAAATGACATATACTATACTAAAATATATTTATACTATACATCAAATCAATTATTTGAGCTGGTTTGGGATATTTTAGTTTGTTTTCTCTTAGGAAAATAGAGATTATGGCAAAGTATGGCTGATGTGACTTTTAGTAATGCTAGATATTGTGGCCTCTAACTTAAAATTTCAACATTTTACAAAGAACTTATTTCATAACATGGTTTTTGTTGGAGGTAGCCTTGCTTATTCATTTGTTCCCTTTGACTAGATGACACATAGGTCAGTTTCTTTTTTAACTGTTTCACAGGTGTTTACTTTTACCCTAGTTGGCACAGCTCCATGTAGTGTTTATTGGGCAGCTGAGATATGACAGGCCTTGGAACTTCTGCAGCATGTTCTACAGGCATTTCATAATGAATAGTCCAAAAACATTTTCTGGGCTTTGTTTCAATTCAAAAGTGGCTATTTGGGTAAAGTTGGCTCCAAAGTACATTTCAGTATGCTAAGCATTTTCTTTATTTCTGGTTTGTGCTTGCCATATTATTGTGTTCAGTATAGTTGGAAGGTCAGTAACTTTCACCACTGTCAGCCAAGAGAAGGGGAAATGAGCAGGACTGAAAGTATTTGTTTTGTCCCCCCTTTTTACTCATCAGTATATGTTAAGACTGCTGAAGGCCTGGTGTTACCGAAGTCCGCCGTAATCAGCTATTGTATATTGTAAGGGAGGCAGGAAAGAATTAAGAACAAGAAGAGGGTTTTTTTTCCCATCCTTATTTTTTTGTTGTTCCCTGGACCTTCACACTTCTAAATGTATCAAATATGATAACCTCATGACTATATCAACATTTTCAACTTCTATATTCTGAAAAAATCAAAGTGACTCTTATAAGAGCATTTAAAAAGTAAATATTAAATCTGTTTCAGTTTTCTCTATATTTCTATTCTATCCCAACACTAAAGCCATAATGCTTTTCTAAATTTTTTCCTGGAAATTTTATATCCATATGCAAATCTCAGCTATTGATTGACATGTGGTAGATTTCCTCTCCCAGCCCTGTACTAATACTAAAGGCTAAATTGAGGGGATATATTATAAGTATGTCTCTCTATAGTTGTTCTGTAACCTAAAGGCTACTGTGACTTCCAGCTAGAAAACTTTAAGCACCTGTTGTCTGTATTAATAGTGTAATAATGAAATCCTGAAAGGCTTCTGCTGCTGAGTTCCCATGAACCTGACTTCACTGAAAGGCCTCAGCATACTTCCCTGCTCTCCAGCTTAACTAAGAGGCATTTTCCTCCTTTCCCCTCATTGTACTGTCTAGAGCCTAAGCTTGCCTTGAGAGCTATTCAGACTTTAAATAGAAACATGTAGACAAGGTTCACCAGCAGCCACTTCTATTTAAAGTTCCTTCAGTCTTGAGAGTAATCTGGGGCCAAGGGTGTGACACAGGCTAGAAAGGACCACGTGAGGATCAGGCCATTACAACCTCAGTGCCCTTTACACTTGCCCCACTGGGAAGCTCTCCTCCCCTTCCCCTTGGAGACTTGCCTCTCTCTTCCTTTTGGGTTGGTTTACACTGAGAGGCTGAGGTGCAGTTGCCAGCGGGTAGTTTTCAACAGAGTGTTGGGCACTTAGTATCAGGCCTCACTGGGAAGACCAGAGCAAGGTCATGTTGCATGTACACTACTGTAGCACATTTCTGTCCCTGTGGATTATGGTGAATGGTGGTAAATGCAGTAACTAGTATAGGTAGTATAAGTATGAAGATAAAAATCAGTTAAGAAACAGAACCCTTTAATCTCAGCTTTGGAAACATGTTAACCTTACCAAATTATAGAAAATCTTGTATTCTGAGGATAAATAGTTAGAGAAAAAGGCCACTAAAAATTAATTCCCTTAATAGGAACCAGAATTTCATAGTAAATGATAGTGGTGGGGGAGATGAGCTGTTGAGAGCTTTGTTTTTCAAGTGAAAATTTAATATTATAAAAGTAAGTATTTTATTTTTGCACCTATGCATTAGTTTTTTACATAAACAAAAATGGAATCAGGCATTCATTGTTTTTTTGGCAGCATAATTTACTCAATAAATAGTATAATAAAATAATAGATGTCCTCATGTCCATTTTTAGATTAAAGGAGGGCCTCAGTTTTTCTCAAGGCCCCTCAAGTTACTCTCTTTTGAAGCACCTCTTGTGTCATCATCCTGACCAGTTTTCTCATTTCCAGTTGTTAACTGGTCTAACCCTTATTTGTCAGAGGCTCATTTGAGGCTCAGGCAGTTTTCCAAAATTTCTTTCATCAACTTGAACTCTTGCATGTTTGGCGTGTTTTCCAATTCCTCTTTGCGTTGGATCATGGCGTTCTGTCTGAAATATCAGGCAGTCAGTGAAAGTAGAGACGCGTGTAAGCAGGCAGGGACCTGTGTGGGAATCTGTTCATGAGGAGTCAGTTCTTCAGAAATGACTTTCATGTTTGATGACTTTCGTTACTACTAAGCCTTATAACTGCAGGAACATAGATCATGAGAACCCCACACCATGATATAGGTCATCATTCCCTCAACTATATGTAGCAGGTTTACTTTAGGTTTACTTGCAAATTTAAACAAGTTAAAATCAAATTACATATTAATGTCCTTAAAGCTCTGAGAAAAGCATTGCTAAGAAATTAGGTGAACTGCAAGACTGTTGTAGGCTTGTATACCACACTAGAAGATGGCTACAAGGAACTTAGCAGAGTGCTTGTCAGTTAATGACTAGACAAAAAATTAGTAAACCATTTCTGTGATGTGCTTAGTTTTATTTTAAATATTACTCTGGATTATTGAACTCAAATCCTTTCCTGATTTACCATACAGTGAAGTATTGCTTAAAGCACCATTTACATGTAGCACTGCCTTCATAAGTGATCCTTTCATTCACTCTGTTTCCTGAAGGCTGCCCTCGGAGCTGGCTTCTCTGACAGGACTCCTGCTCACACTGTCACCATGGCTTGCATCTCTTCCAACCAAGCCATGACCACAGGTATGGTTTTTTGACTGCAGAAGGTACATGTTGTTTCTCCTTTGTCTTTTATAAGACAAAAACTACTCTTAACAGAAATAAATGATCTCTGTGTGTTTCAAAAAATAAGGTAATGTTTAAATTTTTTGATTTTTGACAGTAGTTCTCAACCCTTTTTCCTGCCCTCTGTACCTGAGGACCACAACCATTCTTGTAGTTTCTCCATCAGTAGTGTGGCTGGCTATCTCAGGGATTATTTATTGGAGGGATACTTCTAGATTTAAGGCATGAGAAGTTTATAACCTGCTAGATTTTAGTTAGGTGATTCTAATATGATACTCCCCCACGAAGATTGTGGCCTTCCTCCCTCTACCACTGTCGCAGTGGTAAGTCACTGCTTTAGATGATACAACTCTTTTCCTCTACTTTTTCCCCACATCTAGGCATTTTTATAATTAGTTAGAAATTCTCCTAAAAAACTTAGCAAATCTGTGGGACATTTTGTAGCATCAACCCTTATTGTGAAAAGACAGGAAACGTGAAAGATATGGTCATCGTGCTCTCTTAGTGACATCAAGGCCAGGTTGCCACCTAAGGGGTGCAGGGGGTGAAGCCAGAGGCATGGATGGGGGCGTTCTCCACTCCACGCAGCATGGGACCGCTTCTGGGTAGAGCGACACAGTACTTGCCAGTGGCCATAAAGAGGGAAGGGGGCTGCCTTCTATCTAAAAGCCAGAATTTCTCTAGCTTCTAGTAGAAACTGAAATTCTCTTTATAGGAAAAATGTCATTATGGAAACTAAAGTGGGAGCGTATAAAATATGCCAAAAGTTCTGGTTTAGAATACGATTTGTTTGAGGTTGGTCCAGTGGATACTTCCGGAAGTTGATGTCCATACAGCCTGAATGAAACTTGGTTTTTCTCCAGTGCGTTGAATGTATTTTTAGTCATTTAAAAAACTTACCCCAATCCCTCTGAAGAGGTAAAAACCTTAATTACACATGTTGTACAAGGCTAGTAACTATCATACAATTTTTAAATCAAGAAGCCTAAATTTAAAAAAAGGAAAAGCAGCTTAAATTACCAATGGCCTGTTTATCTATACAAGAGATGCTCATGTACCTGTGCCCTGTGCCCTGCAGCTGTCAGCTTGATTGCTTCCGGCCAGTGTGACGTGGTTGTGGCAGGTGGTGTAGAGTTAATGTCTGATGTCCCTATTCGCCACTCAAGGAAAATGAGGAAGATGATGCTGGATCTCAGTAGGGCCAAGACTCTGGGTCAGCGACTGTCTTTAATCTCTAAATTCAGATTGAATTTCCTGTCACCCGAGGTGAGACTTGTGAACGCTTACAGAAAGACTTGTGTTGCCGAAGCATCCCATTGCAGAGATTTAGACTTAGGGGAGACAGCGTGGGTTCAGTTATGCTCTAGCAGTTGCAGATTCTGTTAGTTACAGGGAAAGGTTAATTATTTGGTCAAGTTGGAAAGAAAGAAAAAAATAGTGGTTTGAAGATTTGAATTTGTAAGCCCTTTTTAGAGATGCCCTGTTCAGAAAGAACTTCCCTTGTCTTGGTCTTGATTGATAGTAGACTTTAACTTTCCCAGATAACCCTAGGTGTGGTATAGTACCTGTTTAACAGTGTGCCTGGTCCTGAATATCTCCTTTCCCAGCTTCCAGCAGTGGCCGAGTTCTCCACCAGTGAGACCATGGGCCACTCTGCAGACCGACTGGCTGCCGCCTTTGCTATTTCTCGGCTGGAACAGGATGAGTATGCACTGCGCTCACACAGCCTGGCCAAAAAGGCACAGGATGAAGGACTCCTTTCTGATGTCGTGCCCTTCAAAGTACCAGGTAAAACAGTTTGCTTAACTTTGTAGAGGAGAATGCTCTTAATGCTCTTGATATTTGTTAGGGAGTTCTGAATTTCTTCTAAAACTCCAAAGACCCCGAGTGACTTTCCAGTAAATATGATGGTTCTCTTTCCAAAACACTCAGCCTTTATTCTTAAACATGGACTCAAGTTTCAATCCTTGTTGTAACAGTAGGTAAACATTTTTTTAAAGATTTTATTTTATTATTTATGTATTTATTTTTGGCTCTGTCAGGTCTTAGTTGCAGCATGCGGGATCTTCGTTGAGGCATGCAGGCTCCTTGTTGCGGTGCGCAGGCTTATCTCTAGTTGTGGCGTGCGGGTTTTTTTCTCTCTAGTTGTAGTGCATGGGCTCCAGGGTGTGTGGGCTCTGTAGTTGTGGTGCGTGGGTTCCAGAGCGCGTGGGCCCCGTAGTTTGTGGCACACATGCTCTCTCGTTGAGGCGTGCGAGCTCAGTAGTGGTGCGCAGGCTTAGTTGCCCCAAGGCATGTGGGATCTTAGTTCCCTGATCAGGGCTGGAATGCGCGTCCCCTGCATTAGAAGGTGGATTCTTTACCACTTGACCACCAGGGAAGTCCCTGGTAAAACTTTTAAAAAGAGAAAATTTTATGTCTCCTTTAGATCTTGCAGATATGTTTTAGTTCTTATGTGCATGCCTGTTTTTAAAATTCTTCATTCATAGCTCTTCTGTATAGAAGAGCCAAATGTGAATGAATATCTTAAGAAAATAGGGTATCCTTTCTAACGTTAAATCATTTAGATTATTTCCCAAAAGTCTTAAGAATTTATTTTCAAATTTGGTAATATCTTGATAACTATAAAAGGCTTCCTTTTAGTGAATATCTGTGGTTTACATTTTATTTGTTCTTGTAATTTTTTTTTTTTTTTTTTTTTTGTGGTACGCGGGCCTCTCACTGTTGTGGCCTCTCCCGTTGCGGAGCACAGGCTCCGGACGCGCAGGCTCAGTGGCCATGGCTCACGGGCCCAGCCGCTCCGCGGCATATGGGATCCTCCTGGACCGGGGCACGAACCCGCATCCCCTGCATCGGCAGGCGGACTCTCAACCACTGCGCCACCAGGGAAGCCCCTGTTCTTATAATTTTTAAAGTGTATTTCTCTGGAGAAGATATATAATGCTTGCTGTGCCTTAGAGTTAAAAACTTCATATTTTTATAGGAAAAGATACAGTTACTCAAGATAATGGCATTCGTCCTTCCTCCCTGGAGCAAATGGCCAAACTAAAACCTGCATTCATCAAGCCCTATGGCACGGTGACAGCTGCAAATTCTTCTTTTCTGGTAACTGTGTGTGCTACATGTGTTTACTAGGGATCCTTTGTGTTTGTGTAACTCTCAGTAGAAAAGCCTGAGATAGAGTTATTTGTGTGTATTATGAACAGAGACTTAAAAGTGTACTTCTTCGTTACAAAGAGAATATTAAAAGAGAATTATAGTTTTTAAAGCCATAGAAGTCTCCTGACCCAGTCACCATTCTGATACAAAAAAGCTGTTCTCTTCAGGCACTTCAGCAGTCAAAAAACTTTGACTGCCTGTGCTAGGCACTGGAGCTAAAAAGAACAGTTTATTGTAATGTAGTGAGAAAGTGCTGTGAACACTATAAGCATAGGCTCTTGGGGAAGATACGTAGATGGGTGAGTCAAAGAGGCTTCTTAGAGGAGGTGACCCTTGCTCAGAGAATCTCGAAGGAAGAGTACAAGCCAATTCAGGTAGTGTATAAATGGCATTCTAGGCAAAAGGAACAGCAAATGCAAAATCAGGAGTTAAGAGAGCAAGGACCTCTTTAGGGAAAAGCTTGGTTGGAACATAGGATTTGAATTCAGGGAGTCATATAAGACAGCCTCCAAATTACTTTCCTATAAGCATCATGCAATAAATCTACCCTCGTTTTCTGTTGTTGTTATTTTACTTATATGCAGGTAGCTTCATGTCCTTGCTTGGGTTTTTTTTCTTCTCCTCAATTGAATGTCCCTGCTGATTCTGCTTCTGCTTGGGAGATGTGGTTTCCCTTCTCCTACTACCGTGGGTGTAGTCTTCTGGATATAGTTCATCTGGTCAATGTTTCTTTTACAGTGTAACTCCTCTACCCAGATATACAGTCTAGAAACATAGGCAAATGTTTGACATATTTGACTTTGGTAAGTGATGATTTAATGCCTGCTCTTGAGCTCGGGCAAGGGTGCCTGAAGTGGTTCCAACAGGATGGTGTACCACTCTGTAAAGCCTGAGTGGTGAAGGGCTGGTTAGGTGATTATTTCCAAAACCAAGTTGGATGATAGGGCCGTATGGTATGCGTTACACTCTTGGCAGATCTGAACCCCCTTGATTACTTGTGGGGTGTGCAAAAGGTTCAGGTTTATTCATCAAAAATCAGAAACACGAATCATCAGAGGTAATGCATCACAAATACATGGATTTTCAGAGAGTTTGTTAACGCACCACATTCCCTGCAATTTTGCACAACTGCACATTGAATATATTATTGATGTGATATCATTATGTATAGTCACCTGTGTTTCCAGACTTTATGCCTGCCTATTAGTAGTGGCTACATAGCCTCTTCACAGTTACTGAGTTATAAAAATATGGTCTGATGTGGTAGAAATTGTTTTGATTTGGCAAATTCTAGAGAGTAGTTTCCTTTCCTTTGGAATTTTGGATTTTTCTCTTTTTTTTTGAGCTCTTTCTTTTGAAGCAATGGTAAAGGGCTTTTGTGAGTGGTACTTCTTTGTCCCCCAACTTCTCAGTTGTCAGTTGGAAGAAAGCATGTGGGGTAGGTCCAGAGAGGGAAGGCCATGGTTCTTATGTTCTCAGCTATTTCTTCTTCTCCCATTGTTATAGTCTATAAATAGAAGAAAATCACCTCGAAGCCACAGGCAGGAAGCAGCTGGGAAACAGTCCAGAAAATGTAAAAATAAATCAGTAAATAAGAGATTTTTTTGGAGGTTGTTTTAATTCCTAAAATTCCTCATATTCTGCACTAAAAGCAAAAAACTTTTAGCTGATCGTGAACACATATTTCTAGAGTTACCTATTCTCCTCATCCATTTTGATAATTACGGTACTTTCTGAATAGGCTCTTGTACCCTCGTCTTCCAAAAGTGGGTCGGTGTGTGTGTTTGAATTGACTTAACGGTGGGTAAAATGAAAAGGTTTTATTATATAGAGGTACTGTGTAAGTGTCACTGGTTGGTAGACTTAGGAACAGGGCATAGAAGGTGGCTGAAGAAAGACCACCAGAGAGGCTGCAGAATTTAACATTTTTGTTCCGGTCAACATTTCAGACCGATGGTGCATCTGCAGTGCTGATCTTGGCAGAGGAAGAGGCTCTGGCCATGGGTTATAAGCCGAAGGCATATTTGAGGTAAAGTAGGTGTTCAAATGAATTGCCTCTGGTTTCTTTATTTTAGTACTAGAGCTAACTCCTCTATTTTTTTACCTAGGGATTTCACGTACGTGTCTCAGGATCCAAAAGACCAGCTTTTACTTGGGTAGGTAGCAGTGTATATCCTAGGATTATAATGAAAAATATTTGGTTACCAATGTTTCTTACATAGATTCTAAAGTACATTAAGCCCTGAGTTCATAATTGGCTTGTGAGTTGGGTTTTTTAAATAATAATAATCTTGTATGTTGTTTATCATTTTATAGTTTGGAGTCTTTTCCACTTTTTCCTGTACGTTTCTACTTATAATTACAGTATATATACAATTTGGTATTCTTGTTTTACATTAAGATGTCAGAAGCATTTTTTTCATATTGCCACACACTCTGCGACAGTCTTCAGAATAGCTTTTTATAAAAGCCTCCTAATGTTTAGACTCTCTCCCTCCATCACGAGGCTCTACCCTCACTAGCCTCCATTATGTCCTTTAACTAGCCTCGCCCCTTCTGATGCTCTGCCCTTTGAACTCTGTGTTCTTCTAGCTCTTCACATTATTAATTTGTCCTTCTCGTTAACTGTTTACTTATTATCTATTTCTCTGAGTCCAGAATATCAACTGCAAAGGGCAGAGGCCATGTCTGTTCAGTTTAATATTGTATCACCAACACTTAATATTTGTATAGTAGAATCAGTGAGTGAGTGGAAGACACTCTGATAATTATGTAGGACTCAGTTTGGGGAATATGAAGGAGCTCTTAGGTTAAAAATTAAAGTTTTAATATTGTATCACTTATTTTTTTCTTTTCAGACCAACATATGCTACTCCAAAAGTTTTAGAAAAGGCAGGATTAACAATGAGGGATATTGATGCTTTTGAATTTCATGAAGCTTTCTCAGTAAGTCGCTCTAAAGCACATATCAAAGGACTATAATCATTTAGTATGGGTACAACAAGAGTGGAGCTTTATGTTTGAAGTACTGACTTACACTGCGGGGAAGGGCATGATGGGAGGAATCCAGGGCTACACACAGTGCTGGAAAACACACCTTTTGAAGCCATCACCCTGAGGCCCTTCGAAAGTACCGGATCGTGTCTTCAGGAAATATTCACTGAGAACTGATTGAAAGATTTGCTTAGCTTGAAAGTTAGACAGCCTCAAAGAACGCCTTGAGGCACATTACTAACAAGGTCCTCACTGAGTTACTTTCCTTCCTAGGGTCAGATTTTGGCTAATTTGAAAGCCATGGATTCCGACTGGTTTGCACAAAACTACATGGGTAGAAAAGCCAAGGTAAGTTTCTGGTTAAAAATATGCTCGAGGAACTTCCCTGGCGGTCCGGTGCTTAAGACTCTGCACTTCCACTGCAGGGGGCACAGGTTCGATCCCTGGTTGGGGAATTAAGATCCTGCACGCCATGCAGCATAGCCAAAAAAAGCTTGAATTTCCAAAGCACTTTAATATTTGGAGCTTTAATGCCTGCTAATAAAAGTATGAAGAGGAAAGCTGCTGCTTCTTATGAAGAATTTTGTGTTTCATTACATATATTTATTTCTTAGTTGAAAAATACCTCCCGGAAATTCTTTAGAAAAAAATAAAAGCAAGGATAAAGAAGATGTGGCACATACATACAATGGAATATTACTCAGCCATAAAAAGAAACAAAATTGAGTTATTTGTAGTGAGGTGGATGGACCTAGAGTCTGTCATACAGAGTGAAGTAAGTCAGAAAGAGAAAAACCAATATCATATGCTAACACATACATATGGAATCTAAAAAAAAAAAATGGTTCTGAAGAACCTAGGGGCAGGACAGGAATAAAGATGCCAGCGTAGAGAATGGACTTGAGGACACAGGGAGGGGAAAGGGTAAGCTGGGACGAAGTGAGAAAGTGGCATGGACATATATACACTACCAAATGTAAAATAGCTAGTAGGAAACAGCTGCATAGCACAGGGAGATCAGCTCAGTGCTTTGTGACCATCTACAGGGGTGGGATAGGGAGGGTGGGAGGGAGACGCAAGAGGGAGGAGATATGGGGATATATGTATACACAGAGCTGACTCACTTTGTTATACAGCAGAAACTAACACACCATTGTAAAGCAATTATACTCCAATAAAGATGTTAAAAAATAAAAGCAAAATTTTAGGTTGTCTTTGTTCATCCATTCTCATGTTAGATGAAAAATAAATGGGCCCTTGGCTTTCAGAATTGATTTAGAATTTCTTTTGCAGTAAAATAACTTGTGATTTGTCTTAAGTTAGTTACTTCCCTTTATTGCCATTACTACCTGTTAACTACAAGCCTGGCCTGATTCTTAAGTAAACTCATCTTTATATTTGTGTCTATTTTTGTGGGAGCCAGGTTGGATCGCCTCCTTTGGAGAAGTTTAACATCTGGGGTGGATCACTCTCCCTGGGGCACCCGTTTGGAGCCACTGGCTGTCGGTTGGTCATGGCAACTGCCAACAGATTGCAGAAGGAAGGAGGCCAGTATGGGTTAGTTGCCGCCTGTGCAGCTGGAGGGCAGGTATGTCACAGAAGCTTCATAGGAGCTTCCAGAAAGTCATTTTCTTGGAAACAAAACAAATTCATCCAAGAATGTTTGATTTAGCTTAATTTGAAACAGTCTTAGAGCGATTTTTCTGATGACAGACCACCGGGAAAAAAGCAGCCCATTTTTGTGGGGAGGTAGTACAACTTTAACTCTGATAGTACTTTGAAAGGAAAGATCTATTTAAATCCAAGTTATTTTTTTCCCCTAAAATAATGTTTATGTTTTTTGTTTATAAAAGTTATATATGCTCCTTATGGAAATTATGAAAATACAAAAGTATTTAGAAAATAAAATTATAATCACTAATAATCCCCTCATCAGACACTACCATTATTCACACTTTGATTTATTTTCTTCTTTAATAATAAAATTTTATTCATTTAGTCACCATGAGACCTTATCCATAAAATCTCTCCAAGTCTTTCTTGAGAACTGAACTATACCTTAATGCAGAATTAATTTGCCTCTGGATAACCTATTGCTATTTAGCTGAGGAAAATTATGTTTTTCTACAGATTTTTTTCTATCTGCTTTACTTGTGTTACTGACGAAACTTCCTACCTGCTATAGCATTTCACTGGGGAATAAAATCCAAAAATAAGGCTGGTTGTAATCTTTTTTTTTTCCCAGCCCTGATGGAGACAGATTTGATTTTTCTCCAGATAACAGAAACTATCTGTTGCCGACCAAGATGAATAAGATATGTAAAAGTATAAACATCTTACATTTAAAAGCCTTTATTTATGGCTTTTTCTCAGAGACTTTGAAGAAGCAAGGGATCAGTTATTTTTAGGTTGGAATATTTTAGACTTCACAGTCAGAAGTATTTTCTAATCTGTTGTAACTTCATTTACAGAAAACCATGGTAAATCAGGACTGGAGCCCTCCCTCTTATCTTTCTATGCCAAGTTTAAATGAGGGAGGTAACTAGTGCATAGCATTGTACATAGTGCATAGTCCACATAGGTGAATGTCCTTTGGTTTTGAGTGTTTGTTCCCTAATTTTTTAATCTAGCACATAGAGGATTAATAACACAATACTAGATGCTTTTGTGGATGAACAAAGAATAATATCCAGTATTATTACTTACCTCTAGAAGTTTACAGTATAGTGAAGAAGGAGATGATGCATCTTAGAAACTAGATTAAACTTGGCATTGTTTCATCAAGAGCCAAATGAGTGCTACAAACATGATTAGATCAAAGGAGGAATCCATCATTGTGGATTAGGATTTCTCAGCTTTGGCACTAGTAACATTTTGGGCCAGGTAATTCTTTGTTGCTGGTGAGGGGACTGTGCTGTGTGTTGTAGGGTGCTTAACATGGTCTCTACCCACTAGATACCAGTAGCAAACCACCCCCTCACTCCCCACCACCCCCCGCCCCCCTGCCATACACACACAGTTGGGACAACCAGAAATATCTCCAGACATTGCTAAATGTCCTCTGGGGAGGGGAGGGAGCAAGATCACTGCCGTTGAGAACCACTCATCTAGTGCAATATAAAAGATTTGGAACATGAAAACAACACAGTTGAAATAAAACAGGAGAAGGAATATTCTACCTTATTATGGGCCCTTCTAGGACAACCCCAAGTCAGTCAAACCTTCCCATCCATGTTCTTTTGTTTGCTTGTGCCTGTATCAAGGTATTTAGCAGTTTGTTTTGAACTACAGTGTATATTAGATTGAGGATACAGACCATGTAGCAAAACTTTGTACCCACGCAGTGTTCAGCTTGGTGCCTTATAAATAATAGTTGCTTAATAAATATTTGTGGGGATTGAATTGAATCTAGAAGCAGGGAGATTAGTTAGGCTATTAACTAGTTTGATAGCAGTCCAAAAGATAGAATGACTATCAGATAGGATTTAGACTCATGAAATCATTAGTTTCTATACTAGGTTTAAACTAGGGAGATAACTTGGATACAGCACTAGGCCTAGTACTAGGAAAGGGATTTTCTACCTTTTTACCTTTGTGGGACCTCAGATCATCATCTTCGCCCGCATAGAGTAGTAAAGAAGAGACCAGGTTTTGGAATCATCTGGTTTCAAGTCCTGGCCCTGTTACTTAATAGCTCTGTGGATTTGGATGAGTAACTTAACCTTCAAAGCCTCGGTTTTCTTATCTAGGAGAGAGAGAAGCCTGTTGTTGGATTCACTGTATTGCGTTTATTTTTATACAGCTAAAAAAGCCCCTCTGGCTTATTTTAATAGTAACCACTTACGGAGCATCTACTAGGAGTCAGACTCTTCTAGATAGACTCTGATACACATGTGTATACATGTATATGTGTGTGTGTGTATACATACATTGTATGTTATCTAATTTAATGCTCACAAAAACACTTTGAAGTGGGCACCATGAACCCCATTTTAGAGAGGAAGTTGAGGTTCAGAATGGCAAATAACTTTCCCAAGATTGCACAGTGTTTGAATGGCAGAGCCAGGATTAAGTTCCAAAGCCTATATTTTTCCCATTGTTCTATGCTGCCTCTGTACTGGCTGGATTCATTGCATTTGATTGCTCTAATTGAACTTTTTTTTCCTTTACAGGGCCATGCTATGATAGTGGAAGCTTATCCAAAATAATAGATCAAGAAGAGGTGACCTGGAGTTTCTGTGCAACACTCACCCTAGGCAATGCCATTTCAATGCACTACTCAGTGACATCTATAGTTCCTAGCTCCTCTTAGGAAAACAAAATTTGTGGCCTTCTGTTAAGTACTTTGCAGTTGAGCCTTGCCAGTGTTCTGAGCTTTCCAATAATCATGGCTTATTACTCTTTCAGGAATTTCTTAGTTACCAGAATCTCTCAACAGTGATAAGTTTAAGCAATTGTGTTTGGTCTCTATTTTTATGAAAGACTGAATGAGTGGTTGCAGTTTTGCAAAGAATTTAGCCGAGATTTGGAATCACCTTTGTAACATTCGCAAATTATAGCTCATTCCTATTTGTGACCTAAAGATAAATGTTTTCTATAAAATACAAACCAATGTGCCTGAATTTAACTTAATTATGGAAAGGTAATTCAGAATCTAAACATCACTGAAAATTTACAGTAAATGTTTAGATATATAAATACCATGTTGGTTAACCTTAATAAAGTAGAGAAGTATCAGAGAACCATTTGCATTGTTTTATTAGAGGTAAAAGGTGGTTCTCTTGGCTTAGGGACAGATTTTGCCTTGGATTACTCATTTGTAACTTCTAACCATTTTAGTCAACCATGAAGCCACTAGGAACATAAAGAAGGTCCTGCTTTAGAATAACACCATTTTTTCCCCAGTGCCCAATTGAAATAAATTTATTTTATCATTTGGAGATGTTTCTGTTTGCTGGGTTTAATGAAATGTAAAGAAATTTCAAAAATTTGGTCAACATACTAAAAATTCTCTCAGTTTTTTGACAACCAAACTGCATTAAATAACATATATGCTAGTGCATTGCAGAAGCAAAAGTCTCAGTTGCAACCGTTCATGTGAATTTCATTTAGGTCTATGAAAGTTACTGGCAATCAGAACCATACTCTAGTTCTAGGGACAGATTGGGCAAGGGAGCAAGCGCTAACCTCTTAAAAGGTTATTTGAGAGTCCCAGCTTTATTTCCCCATGATTTCATTGGTGAATTCCACCTAATGTGAGTTTTTAATACTGCAAACCATTATATTTACATATCACAAGTATTAACTCTAGATAAGTTAAATATAAAAGATAAAAAACTTTTTAAAATTTAGAAAAAAAATACCACTATGACCCTAGGTTGGGGTGGGGAGAATTTCTTAAATAAGACATTTAAAGTGTTATCATAAACGAAAAGATCTATAAATTGGCCTATGTTGAAATAAGAACCTTTGTTCTTTATATGATAGAGTGGAAAGACAAGCCACAAATGGGGTGAAGATACAGATATAACTTACAAAGGATGTGCATATATATATATATATATATATCTTTTATATATATGTACATATATATCTTATCAAAAATATATCTTTTATATCTCTATCATACATATGATAGATACCTTACAAGATATATATGATATAGATATATTTTACAAAGGATCCAGGGTGTATACAGAATTCCTGTCAATCAAAAAGAAGAAAGATAGGGACTTCCCTGGTGATCCAGTGGTTAAGACTCTGGGCTTCCACTGCAGGGGGCTCGGGTTCAGTTCCTGGTCAGGGAACTAAGATCCCTCCCACATGCCATGCGGTGAGGCCAAAAAAAAAAAAAGAAGAAAGATAACATGGTAAAATATGGCAAAAGATATTAACAGGTATTTTTTTAGAAAATAATGTACAAATGCAGAATAAACATGAAAAGATGCTCATTAGTAATCAAGAAAAACCAAACCAAGATCATGATGAGGTATTATTTTATACCTATTAGACTGACAAAAATGAACAGGACTGAGAATACCAAGCGTTAGTGAGGATGTAGAACAGTAGGAACTTTTTATACACTGCTGGTGAGAATGTAGATTGATACAACCACTTTGGAAAACAGCCTGGCATTATCTTGTACATTTGAATATGACACGTGGTTTATAATCCAGCTTTCCCACTCTTGGGTATATTTCCTGGAGAAACTTGTACATGAATACCAGGAGACATGTACAAGAGTGTTGATAGCAGCATCTCTCTTTAATAGCAAAATATTGTAAATAACGAATGTTCATCCACAGCAAAGTTTTAAAAATAAGCAAAACTAAGTACATTTCTAGGATGCCTATGTACAAGGTGAAAATATTTTCCAAAACAGTTAAGAAAAAAGAGAAATCTTACAGAAGAATGCCAAGTAATATATGTAGACCCCAGGCTCCAGGAGGTGGATCATGCCCTTCCCCTCTTCAGTGTGGGCTGGACTTAGTGACTCAATTCCAGTAAACAGAGTGTGAAGGCAGAAAACAAGGCAACCTTAACAGTGGAGAAACCTGGCAAACACTAGTTTAACCAAATGACCGAGGTTGGTATCGGTGCTGTCATGTGGATATCACAGACCTCCTGGTATGAGGTAATCAAAAGGGCCTTTCACCTTAGTGGTGTTCTTTCCAAGTACTCATAACCTAGTCAATTCATGAGAAAACGTCAGACAAAACTCAATTGAGGCACATTCTACAGAATTCTTCACCAGTACTCAAAACTATCAAAGTCATGAAAAATAAAAGAATACTGAGAAACTGTCACAGACCAGAGGAGGCGAAAGAGACATGAGAACTAAAGTATCCTGGGTTGGATTCTAAAACAATAAGGACACTAATAAAACAAACTGGTGAAATCTGGGGTTTAGTTAATAGTTTAAAAAGGAGCCCAGATATAAATTCACATATAGTGAAATTATTTTCTAGGAGAGTGCCAAGACTATTCAGTGGGGTAAGGACAGTCTTTTCAACAAATGGTGTTGGGAAAACTGTATATCCACCTGCAAAATAATGAAGTTGGACCCCTTCATTACACCATATACAGAAATTAAAACAGATCAAAGACCTAAACATAAAAGCTAAAATTATAAAACTCTTAGAAGGAAACAGAAAGCTTCATGATACTGGATTTGGCAATGATTTCTTGGATATGACACCAAAAGAACAGGAAAGAAAAAAAAATTGGAGTTCATAAAAATTAAAAACTTCTGTACATCAAAGGACAGTGAAAAAGCAACCTATGGAATGGGGGAAAATATAAATCATATCTGATAAGGGGTTAATATCCAGAATATATAAAGAACTACAACTCAAGAGCTAGAAAACCCAATTTTAAAATGAGCAAAAGGGCTTCCCTGGTGGCGCAGTGGTTGAGAGTCCGCCTGCCAGTGCAGGGAACATGGGTTCGATCCCTGGTCCATGCGCTGCAACTGCTGAGCCTGTGCTCTAGGGCCCACGAGCCACAACTACTGAGTTTGCATGCCACAGCTGCTGAGGCCCACACGCCTAGACCCCGTGCTCCACAACGAGAGGAGCTGCCACAATGAGAAGCCCGTGAACCACAACGAAGAGTGGCCCCCACTCGCCGCAACCAGAGAGACGCCAGCGCGCAGCAACCTAAGACCCAACGCAGCCTGAAACAATAAAATAAATTTATTTAAAAAATGAGCAAATAGGGCCTCCCTGGTGGCGCAGTGGTTGAGAGTCCGCCTGCCGATGCAGGGGATACGGGTTCGTGCCCCGGTCTGGGAGGATCCCATATGCCGCGGAGCGGCTGGGCCCGTGAGCCATGGCCGCTGAGCCTGCGCATCCGGAGCCTGTGCTCCACAACGGGAGAGGCCACAGCAGTGAGGGGCCCGCGTACGGAAAAAAAAAAAAAAAAAAAAAAAAATGAGCAAATAATTTGAATAGATATTTCTCTAAAGAAGATGTACAATGAGCACATGAAGAGATGTTCAGCGTCACTGATTGTTGAGGAAATGTAAATCAAAACTACAATGAGCTGCTACTTCACGCCCAATAGGATGGCTGCTATTACAAAACCTGAAAATGACAAGTGTCGGTGAGGATATGGAGAAATTGAAACCTTTGTGCACTGTTGATGGGAATGTAAAATTGTGCAGATGCTATGGGAAATAGTATAGCAGGTCCTCAAAAAATTAAAGGTATTGGGTTGGCCAAAAGGTTCGTTTGGTTTTTTTCTGTAAGATGGCTCTAGTAGCACTTAGTTGTCTTTAACTTTATTCAAAACAATTTTGTTAGATTGTACGTGACAGCTGTGACATCATGCATTTTTTAAAAAATCAAAATTGGTGAATTTTTGTGTAGCCATTTTAGTATTGAAGATGGAAGAAAACATTTTCGGCATATTATGCTTATTTCAGGAAAGGTAAAAACACAACCGAAATGCAAAAAAAAAAAAAAAAAAAAGATTTGTGCAGTGTATGGAGAAGGTGCAGTGACTGATCAAACATGTCAAAAGTGGTTTGAGAAGTTTCGTGCGGGAGATTTCTTGCTGGATGATGCTCCATGGTCGGTAGACCAGTTGAAGTTGATAGCGATCAAATTGAGACATTAATTAAATCGAGAAATTAATTGAGAACAATCAACATAATACCACGCGGGAGATAGCCGACATACTCAAAATATCCAAATCAAGCGTTGAAAATCATTTGCACAAGCTTGATTATGTTAATCACTTTGATGTTTGGGTGTCACATAGGTTAAGCGAGAAAGACCTTCTTGACCATATTTCCGCATGGGATTTTCTACTTAACGTAATGAAAACGTTCTGTTTTCATCAATAAAACAAATTGTGACGAGTTATGAAAAGTGGATACTGTACAAAAATATGGAACAGAAGGAACGGAAGAGATTGTCGAGTAACCGAAATGAACCACCACCAACCACACCAAAGGCCAGTCTTCATCCAAAGAATGAGATGTTGTTTTTACGGTGGGATTGGAAGAGAGTCCTCTATTATGAGCTCCTTCCGGAAAACCAAACGATTAATTCCAACAAGTACTTCTCCCATTTAGACCAACTGAAAACAGCACTTGACAAAAAGCGTCCAGAATTAGTCAACAGAAAATGCATAATCATCCGTCAGGGTAATGCAAGACCGTATGTTTCTTTGATGACCAGGCGAAAACTGTTAACAGCTTGGCTGGGAAGTTCTGATTCATCCGCTGTATTCACCAGACATTGAACCTTCGGATTTCCGTTTATTTCAGTCTTTACAAAATTCTCTTAATGGAAAAAATTTCAATTCCCTGGAAGACTGTAAGAGGCACCTGGAACAGTTCTTTGCTCAAAAACATAAAAAGTTTTGGGGAGATGGAATTATGAAGTTGCCTGAAAAATGGCAGAAGGTAATGGAATAAAAGGGTGAATACATTGCTCAATAAAGTTCTTGGTGAAAAGGAAAAATGTGTCTTTTATTTTTACTTAAAAACCAAAGGCACATTTTGGCCAACCCAATAGAATTACCATGTGATCCAGCAATTCCAGGTCTAGTATATATACAAAAGCATTGAAAGCAGGGTCTCAGAAATATTTATACACCAATGATCATAACAGCATTATTCACAATAACTAGGAAACAACTCAGGTGTTCACTGATGGACCAATGGATAAACAAAATGTGTATATACATGCAATAGAATACTATGTGGCCTTAAAAAGGAAGGCAATCCTGTCACATGCTACAACATGGATGAAGCTTGAGGATATTACGCTAAGTAAAACAAGCCAGTCACAAAAAGACAAACACTGTCTGATTCTACTTGTCCCAGGTATTTAAAACAGTCAAATTAATAAAGACAGTAGAATGGTGGTTGCCAGGGCTTGGGGGAGGGGGGATGAGGGGTTGTTTAATGGGTATAGGATTTCTGTTTTGGAAGATGAAAATAATTCTGAAGATTGGTTGCACTACAATGTGAATATACTTAACACTTATACTTAAGTATACTTATGTATACTTAAAAATCATTAAAATGATAACATTTTATGTGTATTTTACCACAATTAAAAAAATTTTTTAAGGTAAGGGAAAACATTCAGAACAGAAGTTATCTCTAGGTAGGGGGCAGTGGAATTGGATTGGAGAGGAGCACACAGGTTAAAGTTATGTACTATTTCAAAACATTTTATATGTATAGAGAGAGCCACGTTATTTTCATTACCGTGACTGCTACAAAAGATCATCCTTGGCTGTGGTGATTATAGCCACCTTCTTGATGTTTGTTCTTAAATATCTTAAACTGATTATGTTTTTAAAGATCCCAACTTAAAAGTGTCTCTCTTTTCATGTAAAACTTTAATTAGACCCTCTGTTCCACCAAATAACCAATTGAGAGTGGAGCCTTTATTTGCCCTCTTCTTTCATTCAAATTTCAGAAGGTCAGCTCCCCAGCTTCTCCCCACCCTCTCCCCACCACTCTTCCCTGCCCCTAGCTGTTTGCTTCTCCGCCTGTCTTCTCCCCCATCCTTTCTCAGTTTTGCTTATTTCTCCAGGCCTCTGAAGTTCCGGTCTTTCTTGAGAAGTAAAAGGCGGTAGCAGGGTCTCCCGGGCTTTCTCAGATTTTATTGGATGACTCAGAGTCCCTCTGCCTATATCCGCTGTGGTTTTGGGGGACTCTGAACTGGTTTATTGTGCTTCCTCAATGAAGAGGGATCATTGATGGAGAGGAAATGGGAGAATGTGGGGATTGGAGGACAAAAATAGTGAGTAGACATATTATTCTGAAAATAAATAGATTATTGTGAAAGAGAAGAAGCATTTAGACATGTTGGCAGTGTTTGTACTCAATGTCGTACTCAAATTGGAGCCCTTTTCCCTTCCACACTTAAAGAACCGTCAGTGATCAACTGATTCCCAAAGCAGAACTCCAAATAGGGAGTTCACAGCTTCCCCAGGAACCCCTAATATAGTCTATCCTTCTGTACAAACTTAAATTCCAGGGCGTATTTTGCTTGTGTTTCTTTGCTTGTCAAGATTCTATTTTTAAATATGCAAAATGTTTAGGAAAAAAATTTTTTTAAATATATTTTATTTTTGGCTGCGTTGGGTCTTCATTGCTGTGCACGGGCTTTCTCTAGTTGCATCGAGCGGGGGCTACTCTTCATTGTGGTGCATGGGCTTCTCATTGCGGTAGTTTCTCTTGTGGAGCACGGGCTCTAGGTGCACTGGCTTCAGTAGTTGTGGCACTCAGGCTCAGTAGTTGTGGCTCGCAGGCTCAGTAGTTGTGGCGCATGGGCTTAGTTGCTCCGTGGCATGTGGAATCGTCCTAGACCAGGGCTCGAACCTGTGTCCCCTGTGTTGGCAGGCAGATTCTTAACCACTGTGCCACCAGGGAAGCCCCTAGGAAAACTTTTTGAAAACTATTTTTTTCCAATATAAAAATACATGCTCATCGTAAAAAATTCAAACAATATAGAGTAGAAGAAGAAAATGAAAAATCAAGTAGAGATACCCACTGTTTATATTTTGATATCTCTCCTTTTTAATGTGTACATATTTATGTGGACATATAGAACATAATTGCCTGGTATAATGGTGTTCTGGAACCCCTTTGTTTTACTTAGCTATGTAGCATTTTTTCATATTAGTGGGTGTAGCTATATGTCATCATTTTTAATGACCACATAGCATTCCTTTGTATGGATATATCCTAATTTGTTTTACCAAGTGCCTCTTTTTTGAGGATGTAAACATGCTAGAGTGCACACCCTTTGAACATTTATCTGTTCACTTGTTTACTTATTTCTTTAAGCCTTCTTTTTAGAAATGGAATTGCTGCTATATCTCACCTTCTTGTGTTTACCTCCAGAGCATTCTTTTTCGTTCCTTTTTTTTTTTATGGTGAGAGCCAAGTGAACAAAGGCTTAATGTCATTTCATTTATCCATTCTCAAGTGTGCTTTTAGCAGCAGAGCATGCACTGAGTATGTGCAATCATTTGAGAAGGAAAATGAGAACACATATATCTACAGAAGCATACTCAGGAAAGGAATCTGCTGTTTCTATTCTATATTACTTGAATTTTTAAAAAAAAAATTTATAATTAAAACAAGACTGTAAATTGTTAATAAAGTGAAAGTATATATATACACTAATATGTATAAAATAGATAATAAGAACCTGCTGTATAAAAAATAAATTTAATTTAATTTAAAAATAAATAAATATTAAAAAAAGTGAAAGTGGCATTGAGACCTGACTCTGTTGCCAGGGAAACTAGTAAGGCAAAGCCCCCACGGGATTCCAGTAGCTGCTGCTTCCTGTGAGGGCTGGAACAAGTATGAGGCACAGAGACATTACAGTTGTCCTGGTGAGTTGGTATGTTCTATTTGAAAGAATGATTGAATCCATTTAGAGAAATACTTGAGCTGGTTTATACACAATTAAAATATTCACACAAATCCTTAAGTGGAAATATAGTGTATGTAAGAAAAATATTTTCAATGGCATGTGGTTAGCATATCACTTTTTTATTTCGAAAGAAAACATCCTCATTCCACTTTATAAAAATATCCATGAATTTTTAAATTAACAAACATTCGTCAGATTTTTTTCATTTATTTAGTTTAAAATTTTTTCAGAGTCCTGTCAGCATCCTCTTGTGGATTCCGTAAGATAATTCAGCTAGATATCTTGGTGTCCTCTAAAGGCTTTTCTTAAATATTTCTTCTCTATATCTACTCTTAGCTTGATCCTGTCTTTTTTTTTTTTTTTTTTTTTTTTTTTTTGCGGTACGCAGGCCTCTCACTGTTGTGGCCTCTCTCATTGTGGAGCACAGGCTCCGGACGCGCAGGCTTAGCGGCCATGGCTCACGGGCCCAGCCTCTGCGCGGCACGTGGGATCTTCCCGGACCGGGGCACGAACCCGTGTCCCCTGCATCGGCAGGCAGACCCTCAATCACTGCGCCACCAGGGAAGCCCGGCAGGTGGATTCTTAACTGCTGCACCACCAGGGAAGCCCTTTTTTTTTGAAAAAATTTTTGGAATTTTATTTATTTTATACAGCAGGTTCTTATTAGTTATCCATTTTATACATATTAGTGTATACGTGTCAATCCCAATCTCTCAATTCATCACACCACCACCACCACCTCTGCCACTTTCCCCCCTTGGTGTTCATACGTTTGTTCTCTACATCTGTGTCTCTATTTCTGCCCTGCAAACTGGTTCATCTGTACCATTTTTCTAGGTTCCACATACATGCGTTAATATACGATATTTGTTTTTCTCTTTCTGACTTACTTCACTCTGTATGACAGTCTCTAGATCCACCCATGTCTCTACAAATGACCCGATTTCATTCCTTTTCATGGCTGAGTAATATTCCATTGTATATATGTATCACATCTTCTTTATCCGTTCGTCTGTCAGTGGGCATTTAGTTTGCTTCCATGACCTGGTTATTGTAAATAGTGCTGCAGTGAACATTGGGGTGCATGTGTCTTTTTGAATTATGGTTTTCTCTGGGTATATGCCCAATATTGGGATTGCTGGGTCATATGGTAATTCTATTTTTAGTTTTTTAAGGAACCTCCATACTGTTCTCCATAGTGGCTCTATCAATTTACATTCCCACCAACAGTGCAAGAGGGTTCCGTTTTCTCCACACCCTCTCCAGCATTTGTTGTTTGTAGATTTTCCGAAGATGCCCATTCTAACTAGTGTGAGGTGATACCTTACTGTAGTTTTGATTTGCATTTCTCTAATAATTAGTGATGTTGAGCAGCTTTTCATGTGCTTTTTGGACATCTGTATCTCTTCTTTGGAGAAATGTCTATTTAGGTCTTAGGGAAGCCCTTTTTAAAATCTTTATTGGAGTATGATTGCTTTACAATGTTGTGTTAGTTTCTGCTGTATGACAAAGTGAATCAGCTATATATATACATATGTCCCCATATCCCCTCCCTCTTGATTCTCCCTCCCTCCCCCCCCTCCCTATCCCAACCCCTCTAGGTGGTCACAAATCACCGAGCTGATCTGCTGTGTGATGCAGCTGCTTCCCACTAGCTATCTTTTTTACATTTGGTAGTGTATATATGTCCATGCCACTCTCTCACTTCGTCCCAGCTTACCCTTCCCCCTCCCCGTGTCCTCAAGTCCATTCTCTACAATGTCTTTATTCCTGTCCTGCCCCTAGGTTTATCAGAACCTTTTTTTTTTTAGATTCCATATATATATGTTAGCATGCGGTATATGTTTTTCTCTTTCTGACTTACTTAACTCTGTATGACAGACCCTAGGTCCATCCACCTCATTATAAATAGCTCAATTTAGTTTCTTTTCATGGCTGAGTAATTGAATCCTCATTTCTTGTTCTCTTTCCACCTGACATGGCACTAAATTATTAGAACTATTAAATGGTAGGTTATTAGAATGGGAAGGGACCTGAATTCATATATCATCCACTTCAACTCTCACTTTACAGAAGAGGAAAAGGAGCCAAAGGGGAAAATCATTTGCCAAAGATCACACAGCTAGTTGATGGCAGAGCTGAAGCTTAAAGCCAGGTCTTCTGACCCTGAATCTAGGGAATCTAGGTAGAGAGGAAAAGATAGGTCAATTTAAATATAGAATAATAGGAACTTCTGCCTAAAAACATAAATTAAAAATAATATAAGATAGAATTTGATTCCACAAGGAAGACAGTTCTTCAAGGATGTTTCTTTTCCTGAGGAGGAGAGGAAATGCATATAACGTGAAAATAGGTGTTTGTGGAAAGTACGTGCATAAGAATCAAGCAGTCCTTTGGAAAGCCAGCTCATGACTACCTTACTTATCTAGAGGTCCTTAATTCAGCAAATGTGACCATTTGGAACACAGCTGAGATTTACAAGGAACTAAAGAAGGCCTATGAGCAGCCAAAAGAGATCATAGAGATATTGTACTGGTGGTTCTAGCTGGGGCCATTAGCAAGAGAAGAACTAAAAGACATCTAGATTGGAAAGGAAAAGTAAAATTATCTTTATTCACAGAGAGCATGATCTTATATCTAGAAAATCCTAAGGAATCCACTAAAAAACTATTAGAGCTAATTAAACAAGTTCGGCAAAGTCGCAGGATACAAGATCAACATACAAAAATCAATTGTAGGGCTTCCCTGGTGGCGCAGTGGTTGAGGATCCGCCTGCTGATGCAGGGGACGCGGGTTCGTGCCCCGGTCCGGGAGGATCCCACATGCCGCGGAGCGGCTGGGCCCGTGAGCCATGGCCGCTGAGCCTGTGCGTCCGGAGCCTGTGCTCCGCAACGGGAGAGGCCACAGCAGGGAGAGGCCCGCGTACCACGCACACACACACACAAATCAATTGTATTTCTATACAGGAGCAGTGAACAATCTGAAAATGAAATTAAGAAAACAATTCACAGTAGCATCGAAAAGAATAAAATATTTAGTAATAAATTACACAAAAGTGCAAGATTTGTACACTGAAAACTAAAAAAGAAAATATTGTTGAAAGATATTAAAGAAAATTTAAATATGTGGAAAGACATTCCATGTTGGTGGAACAGAAGACTTAATACTGTTAAGATGGCAATACTCCCCCAATTAACTATGGATTCAACACAATCTCCATATCAAAATCCCAGCTGGCTTTTTTCACAGAAATTGACAAGCTGATTCTAAAATTTATATGGAAATGCAAAGAACTCAGAATAGCCAAAATAATATTGAAAATGAAGAAGTTGGAGGAATTAGACTTTCCAATTTCAAAACTTACTACAAAGCTATAATAATGAAGACGGTGTTTGCATAAGGATAGAAATGTAGATCAATATAATAGAACTGAGAGTCCAGACATAAACTCTCACATTTATGGTCAATTGATTTTTGACAATGGTGCCAAGACAATTTAATGGGAGAATAGCACAACCGGATATCCACATGCAAAAAAACCTGTTTGGCCCCGTCTCAAACTATACACAAAAAAGTCAAATTTTACATTATTAATATAAGGGGTATGCAACATGGTGATACAAAGCACCAAGAGGGACATTTAAACTTGGCTTTTCTGGGAAGGTTTCTTGAAGGAATATAATGATCAATGAGGCTGGAAAGGTAGGAACGGGTCAGATTGTGAAGGGCCATGAAGACCACAATTAAGAATTTGAAACCTTAGTCTGGAGGCAAATTTGTAGTCCAGAAATTAAGTTTGGGAAACTGCCATGATTATGGGTCTGTGGATGTGTTCCTTACAAATAGTATAACTCCCATTTAATAAATCAAACTATATTTTCAATGTCATAGGAGTACAGAAAATTTAAAGAAATTCTGTTGTGAATCCATTCGCTCATATGTCCATTAAGTGAATACTTACTAAGCACTGATGTCAGATGCTATGCGAGTTCCTAGAGATTCAGTGGTGTTGTGGACTACATGTGTCTTGGTGCATTTGCCAAAATAAGATTTGGGCACAAAGACTATGACAGTTATTATGGAATATAGTATTTTTTCTGGTTGCCACCAAGCCTTGGTCAGTGTCAGGGCATGTCATGGGACAGTGTGCAGAGGGGAAAATGTACAGCTATTTACCCAATTGGAAATCTTGATGCAGTACAGTTTCAGTAAGAGCTAATCAGCTAATTCTTGGCTGAGGCAGAAAGCTCTAATACAGAAAGTGTATGTTTAAAATTGTTTGATGCCATAAAATGTATGACCTGTGAAATATATGACAATAAGAAGTATTTTAACAAAAAAGCCAGGTGCTATATATGTCTTCATAAAAACTAAGGATATTTCTGATGTCAAAAAATTTTAAGAAGTGGTTGGTATAAAGTGACTTAGAGAGAGTAGTGAGAATTTCAGATCTCCTATGATTTAAGCATCTAACTTTAGATCCTAGAATGAGATCCCATACTTGCTGTCTGGGATAGTTCAGAAAACCCTGCTTCAGCATTTGTGTTAAAGTATTTGCTCAAGGGCACAACTTAAAGAAGCTGAAGAGACTCGTGGCATTTCCAATGCTACCTTTGAGCCCTACAAGGCTTCTGAGAAGTTTTATGCTGACGTGTGTGTGTGTGTGTGTGTGTGTGTGTGCGTGTGCATGTGTGAAGAAACCTATGGGGAGGACTATGACATTGGAGTGGAACAGAATTTTTCTTCTAAAGATAAAAAAATTTCAAATCCTCTAAGTCAGGAGCCTGCTGATTTTAATGTATAATTCAGGATATCAAAATGTTAATAAATTTAACTATCTATTAAGCACATGCCCTATCTATTTAGACCCATCTATGAGCATCATTTTATAACTTGGAGGTATAGATGGCCTTCCTAAGCATGAAATGAAATCCTAAAACCATATAGGACAAGATGACCAATTTGAATGTGAAAAATATGAGGTGTCTTATATAAATCACAAAAGGCTCCAAGATGGTAATATTACTCCATGAAAGAAGAACAATTTTCTCTGACTGAACAACTACATGTTAAGGTTTGCAAAGAGGTAACTAATGGAAAAGCAGACATAGGAGTCAGACAACCAGAGATCAAAATTAGCTTCATTACTGGAAAAGCTGAGTAGGAGATGGTGGTTTGGATGTGAGCCAGATGCACTTCCCAATACCTCCTCCTTGAACGGAATTTACTTACCCAGTCACTGACATAGCCGGGCATCTGCAGGTCTCCCTTGTGGGGATGGGGGAGCTGAGAATGAGTCTGGAGGACTGGCCACTCCAAAAGAGGGAGGACGCAGCAAGTAATTGGCCTAGTTTTGTTCAGGTCACAAGTTCTGACCAATGTACTGTGGACTGTATTTTCAATACCAGTTCTTTTTTCAAAGCCTTGTGATGCTATTCAGATCTACTGCATGTATGTGCCACCCAGTGGCCAGTCTGGGACCTGGGTGATGGTCTATGTCTTAGTGCAGTTCTCAAAGCTTATGGTATGCTGTTTAAGGTCAAATCTGTGCACGTACAACTGGGAGAGCTCCCAGGACTTCATAAAACTCTATGAGTCATCTTCCTGAATTCCTTCTCTCTCAAGTTACTCGAGTTCCCTTGAAATAATACTCTTGTCAAAGTAGCATGCACATAACACACTTATATCCATCTTTATTACATGTGTTTTTAAACATTTCTTTAAATGAATTAGAGAATGGCAACCACATCCATTCCTTCAAAACACTGTTCTCGAACATAGGGGTAAGACGGGAATAAAGACACAGACCTACTAGAGAATGGACTTGAGGATATGGGGAGGGGGAAGGGTAAGCTGTGGCAAAGTGAGAGAGTGACATGGACATATATACACTACCAAACGTGAAATAGATAGCTAGTGGGAAGCAGCTGCATAGCACAGGGAGATCAGCTCGGTGGTCTGTGACCACCTAGAGGGGTGGGATAGGGAGGGTGGGAGGGAGGGAGGCGCAAGAGGGAAGAGATATGGGAACATATGTATATGTATAACTGATCACTTTGTTATAAGGCAGAAACTAACACACTAATACTCCAATAAAGATGTTAAAATAAAACAAAAACAAAAAACAAAACCAAAAACAAAACACTGTTCTCTTTGTAGCATGTGGGTAGCACTCATTAACCATTATTATTACAGTTTTAAAAAGCACTTCTCTAAATGCATCACAGAGCAGTTTAAGAATATTCTCAAGTATTCTTAGAACACTCAAGTTATTCCCTTTTAAAATATTCTTTACAGGATAAAATCCAGCCTCCTCAAGTCTAATTGGTTTAATGAGATAGGTGGAGGCCACTTCATGGGTCACAGTTGCCAGTGGGAAGTAAATTAACCACACAATACCCAAGTCAAATAAAAGTGAGGTTGGGTACCACACTCTCTCCTTGTATCTTGGGTAGAATTAGTTTGGACCTTTATCTCAGAGCTCAAGAAAAATCCTACCAAATAGGATTTTGTATTCAATTAAGAGCCTACTGTGTTTGGGCAACAACAGAATATCTACATTAAAAATATGAAAGTAGGGCTTCCCTGGTGGCGTAGTGGTTAAGAATCCACCTGCCAATGCAGGAGACACGGGGTCGAGCCCTGGTCCAGGAAGATCCCACATGCCGCGGAGCAACTAAGACTGTGCACCACAACTACTGAGCCTGCGCTCTAGAGCCCATGAGCCACAACTACTGAGCCTGCATGCCAAAACTACTGAAGCCCACGGGCCTAGAGCCCGTGCTCTGCAACAAAGACGAGACACCGCAATGAGAAGCCCACGCACCACAACGAAGAGTAGCCCCTGCTCGCCCCAACTAGAGAAAGACTGCGCACAGCAACAAAGACCCAACGCAGCCAAAAATAAATAATAAATAAAATTTAAAAATATATATGAAAGTAAGGGAATTCCCTGGCAGTCCAGTGGTTAGGGCTCTATGCTTTCACTGCTGTGGACCCAGGTTTGATCCCTGGTCAGGGTACTAAGATCCTGCAAGCAGCACAGCATGGTCCAAAAAAAAAAAAAAAATATATATATATATATATATATATATATATGTATGTATATGAAAGTAAGCAAACGAACAACGTAAGAAAATTAAAGTGGCTCTGATTTTGGATTATCAGAGCAATGCTGGCTTGTCAAAAAAAACCTAAAACAATTGAGAAATGTGTAATTTAGAGACTGAAAGTACTTATGGCTCCCTTTCTGGTCATAAAATGAACAAAACTATATACCTTGCTTTTGAGTTGTTTACCAAAAAAGTGTTAGATCTCTTTTTTTTTTTTTAAATGAAATGACCTCAACTTTTCTTGTTGCTCTCAAATATACACACAAAAAGAAATATGCAAAGAATTTGTTTTTTACTTGAAAGTGGTTCTCAGATTTTTTTTCTTGAGAGTCCGTGAATTCAAACAAAATTTTAGACAGGAAATGTATTAAAGAATGGCCCAAGAAGTGAAAACAACCTCATATCCATCAGTAGTAGAATGGATAAACAAACTGTAGATAGCTTTACTTCCATACTTTAAAACCACACAGAAATTAAAATGAACTAGATCTATATGTATTGATATAGATCAACCTCAAAACAATATTGAGTGTAAAAAATATTGTAAGAGGTTAGGAACAGCGGGATAGTATTTAAGTACACACACACACACACACAAGCACAAAACAGTACTATATTGAATCAGGATATGAACATATGTAATAGAAGTATAAAACAGGAATAGGAATAATAAACAACAACAAGATAGTGGCTAACTCTGGGAACAAATGGGAAAGATATGTTGCAGAGCTGGAGCTTTAGCTGAAACAGTTTTTAAAAAGCTATGAAGCCCATATGGCAAAAGATTAACATCTCTTAATTACTGGTGGTGGGTATATGGATATCAAGTATATTCCTTTCTATATGTGATAGTTAAGATGGATAATGATGAAGATGATGATGCTAGATAGAGGGATGAGGAACCTTTCCTGGTCTTGACCTTGACTGTTAAGACAGCATTTGATTCATCCTTATGCTTTTTCTGCTAAAATATATGTATATATATTATATATAAATATATGATGCAATATACGATATGTCTTTAAAAACACATAGGTGTCAAAAAAAAACCCCACATAAATGTCTTTTTTTCTTCCAGTTTGAATCATTTTAATATTTAAAGACAAAAAGTGAGTGCTGACTATTTTTTTCTATTATTTTTCTACTTTTTTTTTTTTAAACACATGCACAGAGGTCTAACAGCCAAAACGCACATAGGAAATGAGCTCCTGCTCTGTCCCCCACAGTCCCATCCGGTGTTCGATGCTGCTGCCAGCCCACCCTCCTCTCCATTCACAGTGGCTGATTTATGCTAAACTCTAATGCATCTGGTCTGTTTCATAATGTGTGCATGTCTCTCCCCAGCATCTCCATTCTAAAGTAAAAACCCAAGAGTCATTAAGGGCAGAGTACATCCCTCCCGCTGGTACCAGCTCCTACCCTACATCTTCCGGTTAGGAGCAATTCCGTGAAAGGAGTGGGTGGCCAGGGCTGGAGTACTGGTCTGCACTCTGCACTCTGTTGTCAGAGTGAGGACAGAAGATATTGGTCAGAACAGTGTGGAGAGCACAGGTGAGCTTGGGACGCGCTCAGTGAGATAAAGTAGGGAGAATTCTCCTCACCAGGTTTAGAGAGATCAAGGTGTCAACATATAAAATAGAAATAAAAGTAATCCAAATAATCAGCAATTCGAACACTAATGAATTTCAAATGTTTCCTACCAACACTCCAGATATCGCAGTAACAATCTAGACCTTTCCAGGAAGTGAAGGTAGAGCTCCAGGCATTCCTCCTGACAGCCCTGTGATGGGCCCTAGAAGCATCTTTTCAGTCTGGAAGACAACAGGAAAAGCCCCGATCAGGAAGGAAGTGGCCTCAACCCACAAGGCTGCTCTGCAAAACCTGTACTTTATTGGAGCCACAAGGAGAGAGAAATGAAAAGAGGCTCCTGCCTTGGACTGGAGCCTCTCGGGGAACATCTCTGTCAGCCATGGTCTCCCGGATGTGGCCTCACCTCGCTCCTGTCTTGTCCCTGTCCAGCTCCTCCTCATCTTCTCAGGCACCTTTCCAGAGCAATTCCTCTCCAGGGAGGGGACAGTGCGACAGCCACCTCAGAGACCCCAGCCACAGATGCCTTTTCTTATGAGAAAAGTATTTCTTCTAATACACACCTAGGCTTTCATTTCTAAAAGAAAAGCCTTTACTTCTAGCAGTTTATAAAATTTAAAGGGCTGTGCCTGTACAAAGATGGCATTTAAAAAAATTACCTATAAGAAGTGTTCTATCCTACTTAATCCTCCCTTTGGTTTTTACCTATTTTCTTATTTGCAAGGCTTATTCCTTCACAGCAATTTGGGCTCTAGAGTCCATCTTAATGCCACCCTTCTTTATTTCAGTTTCTCTAGAGAAGCTGTTAATTCACTTTTTTCCTGATTATCTGCCTACTGCTTTCAAGAGGGAACTTGCTGGCAGCTACTTCAAGCACTTGCTTCTCAAATTATCCCTTTAGCCTTTCTTATTCCTATTCTCATGCCAAACTAGGAAGAGAAATCCAATATGAGTAATGTGCTGATGCTCACATCCAACCCTTATGATCATCTCCCACCAATAAAGCACAGCTTATCCTTAATAACCACCCTGTTAACACAACGACCTGTTCCCTCCTACTTTATAAAATGGTAGAAATTTACAGTTTTATACTATATTTTAGAAGTTTATAATTATACAGTTTTATCTTTGTACAACTTGCTATAATGTGCTGGCTGATATGCCTTTTAAAGTACTAAATTTGAAACAGCTTTACTGAAAATGATAAAAACCCATTAATTAAAAACCCCGAATTCATGATATTCCTTTGTCTTCCTCTTGGTTGTAAGAAGTATGTATGTGTTATTTTGTGCTTTTCTTTTTATTATAACACCAATAATCCACTTTGTCTTTTTTTTTTGGAGATGAAATTCACTTAACATGGGGCTTCCCTGGTGGTGCAGTGGTTGAGAGTCGGCCTGCTGATGCAGGGGACACGGGTTCGTGCCCCGGTCCGGGAAGATCCCACATGCCATGGAGCAGCTGGGCCCGTGAGCCATGGCCTCTGAGCCTGCCCGTCCGGAGCCTGTGCTCTGCAACGGGAGAGGCCACAACAGTGAGAGGCCCGCATACCGCAAAAAAAAAAAAAAAAAAAAAAAAAAAAAAAAAAAAAAAAGAAATTCACTTAACATAAAATTCACCATTCTAAAGGGTACATTTTAATGGTTTTTCATATATATTCACAATGTTATATGCAGCCATCACCATGATCTAAGTCCAGAACATTTTCATCACCCCAAAAAGCAACCCCATACCTGTTAATACTTATTCCCAATCCTCCTCACCCCCATTCCCTGGCAATCACTAATTTATTTTCTGTCTGTATAGATTTGCCTACTCTGGACATTTCATATAAATGGAATTATACAATATACGGTCTTTTGTTTTTGGTTTCTTTCACTTGGCATAATGTTTTCAAGGTTCATCCATGTTGTAGCATGTATCAGTCCTGCACTCCTTTTTATGGGTGAATAATACTCCATTGTATGTATCTACACATTTTGTTCATCTGTTCATCAGTTGATAGATATATGAGTTGTTTCTATTTTGTGGCTCTTATGAATTATGCTACTACGATCATTCGTGTACAAGTTTTAGAGTATATACCTAGAAATGGAATTGTTGGGTCATACGGTAAATCTATGTATAACTTTTTGGGGACCTGTCAAACATTTTTCTACAGAGGCTGCCCCATTTTACAATCCCATCAGCAGTGCAGAAGTATTCCAATTTCTCCTTATCCTTGCCAACACTTGTTATTTTCTGGAGTTTTCCCCATGTTTTATGCACCCATTCATTTATCTTTTTAGTGACTGTATATTTCATCATGTTGATTTACCATAGTTTACAGTTTGGGTTTTTTTTTTTTTTTTTTTTTTTTTTTTTGTGGTACGCGAGCCTCTCACTGTTGTGGCCTCTCCCGTTGCGGAGCACAGGCTCCGGACGCACAGGCTCAGTGGCCATGGCTCACGGGCCTAGCCGCTCTGTGGCATGTGGGATCCTCCCAGACTAGGGCACGAACCTGCGTCCCCTGCATCGGCAGGCAGACTCTCAACCACTGCGCCACCAGGGAAGCCCCTGGGTTCTTATTTCATTGGGAATGTTGACTTCACACATTTTCCTTCATGGCTCTTAACAAATCTTTGCGACGAAGACTCTTTTCTTTCTGATTATTTCCTGGAAATATATTCATCCAAAGTGGGATTACTATGTCCATGAATATGAAGAGTTTTATAGCACTTGTTGCTTACTTGTTGCTTAGCCATTCACAGAATGTAGTAATATACTCCTTGCCTGGGGTCCATGTTTTATCCAACTTTGTATCTCCAAGGTATGTCATGGTATCTGGATTTGGTGCACAGCTAATGTTCAACAAGGATACATGAAGAGATAATGAAGTTGCTATTTTTATACATTGTCTCATATTTGTATGTCTTGTTCCCTAACTTCTGCTAGAGTTCTAGTCAAGCAGCCTGCACAGCCTTGGGTATATCAGGAAAGATTTCAAAGCGTTACTGTAGTAGATATCTATGTTGGCAACTATTACCTCAATCCCTGCCCCAGGTTTTTGAGGATTCTTACAGGAAAATGGATCACAGCAAACTTTCCTACTCACTTGCTCCTCTTAGGGTTTTTTGCTTGTTTGTTTGTTTTGTTTTGTTTTTGTTAGTATCTTTCTCTTCCACCCAAACTAAGTAACCATCCGTCTCAACTCCAATTATCTCAAAGTTTCATGAAGACAAAAATGATCCCTACCCAAAAATGGAGTCCCTTGCTTGGCGGTATGTTCAAATTGAAGAAAGAAAGAAAGAAAGAAAAAAAAAAAAGAATAGTGGTTACATTTGGTTATATTTACAGAGCCAACATTAGATGAGGCAAACAGGAATAAGGAGAGAGGCATGACAGGGGTGAAACCACTATGGCTACCCATCTGAATGATTAGTACTTGGTTTACCTAGAGTTCTGCTTCCATTTTATTTTATTTTTAAAAATATTTATTTATTTATTTCTTACTTCCATTTTAGTGTAGCAATAATGGGGAGGAGGATGTGTGTGTAGGAGAGGTATCAATTCTCTCTCTGCTCAGAAAATACAGATGTTGGGTCACTATCAGAACTTCAGAGAATGCTGACTATAAGACTTTGCCCACTGTAAAACTTCGCTGAGATCAGTTTTTTAAAATAATTCTCCTTTTATTTAATAGCCATGCTCATGAATAATGGATTTACAAGAGAAATAATCACTCATCTTCAAAACAAGAATGGCAAGTATATAGAGGGTCTGGATTTTATTCTCACCTCATATCACACTGGGCCTCCAAGCCCCTCTGAATCTTTACACTGCTTCTTTTGGTTTTGAATGACTATTGACACCACTGAGTTGGTGTTCAAAGGTTAAGAGCACAAAAATGGCCAGAGAACAACTGGAGAACCAATGGAGGTGGGTGGGATGATGAGTCACAGAATCATGGAGATAATACCCTCCTCCACTGACATGGGAAGTAGAAGGTACAGAGCAGCACTACTTTAGGCTGAAACTCAGTGTACTGCGCAGCCCTGTTCTGTGATAAAGAAGTTGATTGTCCCACTCAAAGAGAGCACTCAATACATTCTTACCTAGTAGGATTATTTTTGAAAAATGTAAAACACAGCAAAAACCGGGCAGACAAAACCCAACCTGAGAAGGTTTACGCTAGCCAGGGAATTTCATTTTAAGAAACAACGAGGGCTTCCCTGGTGGTACAGTGGTTGAGAGTCCGCCTGCCGATGCAGCGGACGCGGGTTCGTGCCCCGGTCCGGGAAGATCCCACATGCCGCGGAGCGGCTGGGCCCGTGAGCCATGGCCGCTGAGCCTGCGTGTCCGGAGCCTGTGCTCCGCAACGAGAGAGGCCACAACAGTGAGAGGCCCGCGTACCGCAAAAAAAAAAAAAAAAAGAAACAACGAGCAACATAATGACTCTGTTCAGTTCTTTCCTAGTTTCCCCGCTACCCTTCAGACTTGATTAAAAACTAACTTGTGAATTTTCTTTTTTAAAACATCTTACCATGGTAACTTGTAGAAGCATGGTGCAGTGGAAAAGTTATTCAACTAGAAGTTTGATGACCTGTTCTCTTATTCCAGTTTTACCATAAACTTTTGGGCAAGTTTTCCCAAAAACGTGCCCAAATGTAATTCTTCTGTTGTTCTGTTCTGTACAATTAGAACAACTACCCAGCTATGGTGCAGGGTTGTTAGGATGATCTAGTGAGATGTCAAACTGCTTTGAGTTTATGAATATAAGGCTTTATCATTGTTTAAAAATAAAAACCCAATCAGTATCTTTTTACAAGCTTCCTTGGGAAGTCTTGCCTATTTTTATGTCTTTAATAACTTATATTGGAGTTACTAACTATATCAGTCCTTAACTAACTCCCAATTTTCTAGATATTTCCATTTATCTGACTCCATCTTACTTCTGACTAAGTTAAACAGGAATTGTAGGAATTATACCATTTCCCCCACACCCCACCCCAGGTTATATTAGGAAGTTGATAACATTGTTCTAGTACAAATATCTTTTATGATTATCATTCTGGAAGGCAAAAAGCCTGACCCTGAGTGTATGAGATATAGAAGAGAGGAACTTCAGTGGATGAGGAGGCAGACCAAGGAAGTAAGCAATAGCAAACTGTGCTCAGTATTGTGGTGCAGAAGGAAGAGACAGCATGGGGTATAGAAAGGACTAGCCAGGCCAATATGAAGTGGTCCCTGGCAGCTCTGGGCTGCCTTAGGGATAAATGCGCCCTCAAATGGAATTCAGGAAAGAGGAGACAGGAAGGTGATTCACTTGGAAAGGCAAACTTGTTTACTCGACAATTTTCTCTTCCTGGGTGAGAGTACCTGGTAAAACTCACCCAGGTCCAGGATTCATGGGGTTTTGGAAAAATAATATCTTATATTTGTATGGGCTTAATTTAACAGGCTTATGCCATACCACTTCATGTGCTCTATGAAATAACTATAAGGTAGGGTAAGAATTATGATCACTTTCAGATTAGTTGATTTCATCTTAGAGAAGTTAAATGATATAGTTTAATTAAATTTCAGAGATAAATAGGATCTTAGAGATTTAGTCTAATGCCCACTCTTTAAAAAAGAGAACATGTTATATGACTTCCCTGGTGGCACAGTGGTCAAGAATCCACCTGCCAATTCAGGGGACACGGGTTCGAGCCCTGGTCTGGGAAGATCCCACATGCCGCGGAGCAATTAAGCCCGTGCACCACAACTACTGAGCCTGCACTCTAGAGCCCGCGAGCCACAACCACTGAAGCCCGCGCGCCTAGAGCCCATGCTCCGCAACAAGAGAAGCCACCACAATGAGAAGCCCACGCGCCGTGACAAAGAATAGCCCCCACTCACCGCAACTAGAGAAAGCCTGCGCGCAACAATGAAGACCCAACGCAGCCAATAACTGACTAACTAACTAACTAAATACTCAATGTGGTTTCAAAAAAAGAAGAGAGAGAACATGTTTAGGTGAAGTAAGCTGTCTAGGATCACACAGCCAGTATGTAACAGATGTCAAAGTATAAACAAAGTTCTGTGTTATGTTTTAGTTTAGAAATTCTCAGACTGACTCATAATTGATTCAAACTTGTTACAATCTTCTGCAGCAGAGAGGCAGCAAATTGTAACTGCTTTCACAAAATTAAAAGCTGCTCTTTTTAAAACACTGCTTTTGAAGAAAATGTTAGAGAGGTAGGAAAACATTTTACAAAATCAGAAATGTCACTTTGAATTTGCTTACATCTGAAGTGATTAACAGTAACTGCAGTTTATGAGCTACTATTAGGTTCATGTACTCAAGTCACATTTTATGGCTTTTCGCAATTAACTAAATATCTTTTACAAGTATGAAGTTTATATGCCAGATCCATAAGCACAGGCCTTATATTAAAAATCATTTAGGGCTTCCCTGGTGGCGCAGTGGTTAAGAATTCGCCTGCCACTGCAGGCGACAGGGGTTTGAGCCCTGGTCCGGGAAGATCCCACATGCTGCGGAGCAACTAAGCCTGGGCGCCACAGCTACTAAGCCTGCGCTCTAGAGCCCGCATGCCTAGAGCTTGTGTTCCGCAACAAGAGAGGCCACCGCGATGAGAGGCCCGCGCATTGCAATGGTTACCCTCCGCTCCCCACAACTAGAGAACGCCTGTGTGCAGCAACAAAGACCCAACGCAGCCAAAAATAAAATTAATTAATTAAAAGTGGATTTCTATTAAAAAATTAAAAATTAAAATCATACAAGTTTTTTTTCTCTCCATATCGATTAAAAGAAACACATAATAGAGGAAATCTATAGTGTATTACTTGGGAGAATAGCTTCAGTCTGATTTAACAGATGTCTAAAATTCCAATTCAGTTTTCTTATTAATACACAGAGAGGATTTAAATACAGTACCGGCACAAAGAAAATACTTTTATAAGGAGGTGGTTTCATAGTTTTTGTTTCATTAGAGCCAACGTCCTTCTTAAAGGGAGGTTCACATTTCCAATGTCCTTTTCAAAGCTGGGCACTTCACAGTGTATCAGAGATCTTTGCTCACTCATTCAACAGAATGTATTGACCATGTACCATTTGCAAGCTGCTAGGCTATGGGACATGGGGAAAATTAGGTTGTATAAGATACAAATCCTCCCCTTAGGGCAAGTGAGGGAAAATAACACCCAAATTTATTGCTCATCTACCATGTACCAAGTATGATGATAGATATTTTATATCTATTACCTCGTTAGAATCTTTATTTACTTTTGGCTGTGTTGGGTCTTCATTGCGCGGGTTTTCTCTAGTTGCAGCGAGTGGGGGCTTCTCGTTGCGGTGGCTTCTCTTGTTGCGGAGCATGAGCTCTAGGTGTGTGGGCTTCAGTAGTTGTGGCACGTGGGCTCAGTAGTTGTGGCTCTCAGGCTCTAGAGGGCAGGCTCAGTAGTTGTAGTGCATGGGCTTAGGTGCTCCGTGGCATGCGGGATCTTCCCGGAGCAGGGCTTGAACCCGTTTCCCCTGCATTGGCAGGTGGATTCTTAACCACTGCGCCACCAGGGAAGTCCCTACCTCGTGAGAATCTTAAAGTTTAGAAGGTAAGACATATGCAGAAACAATAATATACTTGACATATATTGAGTCCTCAATTAGTATTTGTTGAATGAATGAATGCAAAGAACATAAGAGATCTCAAAATAATTGCCCTTGTTTCAGAGTCCCAGAGAGATTGAGAGGCTCCCTTATGTGGTGGCTTTCCATACCAGAGACCAAGTTTGGGTTGACCATTTCCGAGCTGTGTAATTAAGTGATCCTGGTCAGGTTAGGCAGTCTGAATTTTGATTTCCTAATCTGCAAAGTGGGTAAAATGCCTTCCGTTTCTCACGGTGTTGTTATAGGGGTTGGTGATAAGCTATGTAAATTTCCCCACCTAGAAGGCGATCAATAAATGGTAGCGGGCCTCCCTGGTGGCGCAGTGGTTGGGAGTCCGCCTGCCGATGCAGGGGATACCGGGTTCGTGCCCCGGTCTGGGAGGATCCCATATGCCGCGGAGCGGCTGGGCCCGTGAGCCATGGCCGCTGGGCCTGCGCATCCGGAGCCTGTGCTCCGCAACGGGAGAGGCCACAACAGTGAGAGGCCCGCATACCGCAAAAAGAAAAAGAAAAAAAAAAAAAATGGTAGCGGGCTTCCCTGGTGGCGCAGTGGTTGAGAGTCCGCCTGCCGACGCAGGGGACACGGGTTCGTGCCCCGGTCCATAAGATCCCACGTGCCGCGGAGCGGCTGGGCCCGTGAGCCATGGCCGCTGAGCCTGCGCGTCCGGAGCCTGTGTTCCGCGACGGGAGAGACCACGACAGTGAGAGGCCCGCGTACCGCAAAAAAAAAAGAAAAGAAAAAAAAATAAATGGTAGCAACTATTACCATTATTCAATTTATTATTAGACTGATACACACTAGCCATAGATCTAGTGTTCTTTCCATAATTGTCTCCAGTTACGTAAACGCACTTCTTGCAAACGCATTTAAGGACCCCTAGAGACTCAGGGATCAGTGTTTTTATCTGGTCAGGAGACACTGGCAATCTTCATTTGGAACAGAGCAATAAATAGAGCAGAGTTTGTCCAAGGTTCACAAACAACGCTGTCCCTAGGAGCTTGTCTCCAAAGCTCTTTTACGCCCCTTTACCGACTACAAAAAGCCTCTCACTGGCTTCTCTACAGCAAATTACGTTCACTAAGCTACTGCGTGCAGCGCACTGTGCCAGGAGCTGGAAGCGGGCTGGGTACAGACGCTTTGTCTGCTTTTACTTCACGGCTTGGGGGAACTAAGCCCTCTTTCCTGAGGTACTGCTGAACTGATTCGCACGCATCACCCTACCCCCCAAGACTAAAAAGGTATCCCCAAATCTCTACCCAGGCACAGACGCCACATCACCGCCGGCACACCCCAGAGACGAAAAGCAAGGCCTTCTGGGAAACTGACCTTTCACCTCCCCTCTTGCCTTACCTCAACTCACCAATTTTGACGCTAGCTAATAAAGCGACGAGGAATCCTAGAAGGCGGAACTTAGTGGCTCCCGATCTACGCTGATTGGACTGCGACGGCGCGAAGGGGGAACCGCGTGAGCCTGCTAGCTACACTCCCTCGGTGGGCGGAGAGAAGTGGGGGCTGCGCTTGCGCTCTGGGCGGCAGCGGAAGTGGCTGGGGTGGTTACGCGTGCGCGGTGGGCGGAGCACGGCTTTTCCAGCTCCTTTGCCAGCCTAGGTCTCCCCAGTCTTGCCCAGCCGGTGTGGTGCTCGTGTTTCCCCATCTCGTCGTGGAGCGTCGCTGCCGAGTGGGCGCTAGTGTTCGCGTCGTCATGGCTGGTTACGAATACGTGAGCCCGGAGCAGCTGGCCGGCTTTGATAAATACAAGGTAGCGCGGGCCCCGCGGACGCCACTCTCCCTGCTGGTCCCGGCCTTTCCTAGGCGCCTAAGGAGCCGGCGCGGTCCGTGTCACCTTGTGCCGCGTGGCTCCGGGCAGGCTGGCGGGAGTTTCTCCGTGGGTCCTGCCGAGTGCTGGGGCTTTGGGGTCGGGGAGCGTGGGAGCATCCTAGGCCCGCCGCTCCGACTGGGTACCCTCCCGGGGGATTGCCTTTTCCTTAGGAGACCGGTCGACGAGAGTGGAGCGAGAGAATTCCTTTCGCTTCTTTACTTCATCATTATTATTATTTTTAGTCCCCTGAGAGGTGATGCAGTTCCCTTCTGTGGTGTCTTAATTGTCTTCATTTCAATGAAGAAGTTTCTACTCGGCTCTCTTGCGTTCAACTTCGGAGATGGAGAGAATCATTTGGCAGATGAGGCCCGGGGAGGGAGAGTGACTGCTGGGGCCAAACTGCTGATGCGCTCGCTTCCACTCCCAGCAAAGAGGCGCCTGGGCGGCCAGTGAAGTACGTGTGCACAGGCAGGAACTGGAACTGTGTAGTGGAAAGAGCGCGGGCTTTGGAGTACATATAAACCTGATACCGAACCTGATAGCAGAATCTAATTTCTGTATTTGGCTTTGGGCCAAATAATAGTCTCTACGGTGCAGAGTGATTATGAGAATTGGAGAAGCGCCTAGTACATAATGGGCCTCCAGTAAATGCTGGTTGTTCACTTTCCTTAACGTACGGTTCTCCTCCACGACTCCCTTATCAGTGAATGACTCCACTGCCCGTCCAGTCAGTCGCCCAAGCCCCACATCTGAGCAGTAACCTTTCGTCCTTGCTACCTGTGTCGCTTTCACTACTGAGTCTACCCCACCCACCAGCCGGTGAATCACCAGGTCCTGTACGTTCTGTCATTTTTAGCCTAAAGTAGAAAGATGGTTCCATTACCACTCTCCCCACATATACTTTAATCTTTTCATTTTAGAATGGTTCTAGAATATTTTAGAATAGATTTACAGAAAAATTGTGAAGATCGTACATACAGAGTTCCCATATACTCCACACCCGGTTTTCCCTGTTATTAACATCTTATGGTACGTTTGTCACAATTAATGAACCGATATTTACACATTATTATTAACGTATGCGCATACTTTATTCAGATCTCCATAGTTTTCACCTGATGTTCTTTTTCTGTTCTGGGATCTCATCCAGAATACCACATCACATTTACTCATCACGTCTCAAGGCTCCTCTTGGCTATGACAATTTCTCAGACTTTTCTTGTTTTTGATAACCTTGACAGTTTTGAGGAGTTCTGGTCAGGTATTGTGTAGAATGTCCCTCAATTGGGATTTGTCTGATGTTTTTCTCATGATTAGACAAGGGTCATGGGGTTTTGGGAGGAAGACCACAGGGTTGAAGTGCCTTTCTCATGGTGAGAAGAGTACATGTCATCATGTCATCGGCATGACTTATCACTGTTGATGTTGACTTTGATCACCTTGCTGAGGTAGTGTTTGTCACACTTCTTTTTGAAAGGAAGTCAGTATGCGCAGCCCTCACTTAAGGAGTGGAGAGTTACGCTCCACCTCCTTGAGGGCAGAGCGTTGACATAATTTATTTGGATTTCTGCGTGGAAGATTTATCTTTTCTTCCCAATGTATATTTATTCAATGATTTATTTATATCAGTATGAATTCATGTATATTTATTTTATACTTTGGGTTATAATCCAATACTACTTGATATGGTTGCTTACGCACATCCACTTTTGCCCTTCCAGTTCTTTCTCTATGCTTCGTAGTGATCTTTTAAAAAAATGTGCATCTGGTCACATCACTCCTTTGCTTAAAATCCTCCATTGTCTTCCCTTTGCTCTTGGAATGAAGTCCAAAAATCCAGAACATGATCTGCATGGCTCTGAATGAGCTGGCCCTTGTCTGTGTCATCAGCTTCACGTCATGCCACTCACTGTCTACCCCTCCCAACATTAGCAGCCGTCTCCCTCGTCCCCTTTTTTTCAGACCTTCAAGTAATGTTGTTATGTCTGCCAAGAATGTAGCTCCCCGTTTATGTTCATCTTCACATCTTAAATATTCCTCAGAGAAGCATTCCCTAAGTATCTCATTCCCCTTAAGTGTGCTCTCACAGTACCCTCTGCTCCTTGATGGAATTAGTTCTTTAGGTGTCTCCCCATTAGAGCGCGGTACCCAAGTGGTTAGACTTGTCTTATGGATCACCATGACCTGAGCAACAGTACTTCTGTGCATAGGCATGCAGTAAACATTTGTGGAATGAATGAATAACTGAGAAGAGTCATAGTGGATCTTGTCAAACTGGAATTGGAATAACTGTAAGGGACCTTATAAGGTCACATAGTACATTCCTCTGCTTTCAAGCAATATTGTGCCATACCTTTTTGAACTGAGGTGCTGACTTGTCTGAAAATTTTAAGTCGAAATTTAACCCAATGCAGAGCTTTCACTAAAGAAGGTTATTAACCTAGATACCTCTTGTTTTCCCTTAAGCTCTACCACCTTTCTGTTACCTCTTCTGCACTGTAAATATTGACATACAAAACTTTTTCTTCCTTACTAGGATCTGGCTTTCTGGTAGGTGCCAATAGACTAGCTGTTTCATTTGCAGCAGTGTCTGTAATAGGGAATCTTCCTTTTTATATATATATATATAAGCTGTCTTTCCTAGATTTATATTTCTGACTAGATAGGTGTCCTAATTTACAGAAAATTTTAGGGTGATTTTTCCGTTCCTATTTTTCCCTCTTCCGTGATCTGACTCACTTCCTGTGTCTGACAGCAGATTTCCTATCATCTTGGAAAACAAAGGTCAATTTAACCATCATCCAGTGTTCACTAAAACGTAGTTTATTGATGTTATTTTAGTTATAATGAGGCTTCCTTTAAAAAACTGGGGGTGGGGGTGTGTGGCACAAATTTATAACCTTAAGTTCTTCTAGTAGAAGGTTCTTTACTCAGTACTGTGTTCATATTAAAAAAAATATGAATCCAAAGGTCCAAAGGAAAAAAGTCTGTGTGGTCAGTTTAACTGGAACATGAATTGCACCTAGAGACCTTTTCTTCCTGAAGATCACCCATTCCCATTATGTGGGCTTCGACAGTGAGTGCTTTGTAAATGCTTATCGCATTAAAACAGCTTTTGAGGAAGATCATCCCATAAATGGGTAAAGACCCAAAACACTCAAAAGAGATTTTTATTCCCTGATGTGACCCTGTATATTAAAACAAAGAGTTGTAGAGAAAAATTGGTACTATAAAAGCAGCTGGTGGAAAAATTACTTTTGAACCAGTTTAATTTCTTTATCTTCCCTAGAGGTACATCTGAGGAGCTACAGTTGGAAACCTGGCGATTATTCAGAATAACTCCTGAAAGGAGCGCACACATAGCGTAGTAATTAGCTTTCTGTAGTAAGAAACTGTTAAGACAGTTGATTTTGAGTATAGAAGAAAGCATGGGATGGATTCTGTGTTATATGCTCTCTAAACACTTGTGTTCTTCATTGTGTTACCCCAGCCTTATCAAACAGTTGAATAATTAGTTGAGTGCCCTCTCTGTTAGGATATGAGCTCTGGGAGGGCACATCCTACAGCTCTCTTGTTCAATGTGACCAAGGTCTGGCACATGAACAGAGTAGGCATTTGACAAATATTTGTTGAAGGAATGCAAGTGTAAAAGAATAAAAACCATTTTGGAAGTATGGTAAAATGGAGCTGTGCATCTCCTGGAAATTGGAAGGATACTTTTGTATTTTGAATGTGAAGATGTCGAAAGTTTAACCACCATTGTTCTCTGTTGCTTATTAATGTACCTGCAGACAGTTATGTTGAGGGATTTCACTCTCATGAGGCTTATCATTCCTTCTCTCTTATCCTGTCTTTAGTTGAGGGATTTTCCCACTTATCTAAGGGTGAAACTTCTATTGTGGTATACCTAATCTGACCTAAGGAAGGCTTGGTTTTAATTGATAGTGTAGCAGCTAGTTTCAAATTGTATCATATCATTTTGCTTCAGAGAGGAAGTGTTCTGTGCAATATCTTGTTTGGGTTCAAGAATATAATTTTATGATGAATTGGTTTCTGCTATTATGGTAGTTAGTTAACTTGACTGTCAACAATAGCCTGATTACAGGAATTGTGATAATTGTGAATTTAGGTGGGAAGGAGAGGCTGCATATATCTTGATGGTAATGCTAAAGAACTGGAATCTGGCCTGCACCCTTACTGGTTCATGCAGTTTGATTTTGTTTATTCAGTAAGCATTTATTGAGGGCCTGCTCTGGGTCAGACATGGCACTGGGGCTGCAAAATTAAGCTAAGCTAGAATTCCTGACTTCAAGGAACTCAGTTTGGTGGCATATGGGCAAGGAACTAAACAGATATAAATAGTTAATAAGTACAGTTAGGTAAGTGTTGGGTGCTGTGGGAGAGAAGGAAGCAGCTCCAGGGAGTAAGGGTTAAAGCTGAGAAAGGCTTCAGAGAGGGGATGGAGGGGAAGGCAGAGCTCAGTCTAGAGGATGAAGCTGAGTAGGCCTCAGTTCTTACCAGGTGAAGAGGGGAGAAAAGGCATCCCAGAACTGGAGAGCAGTGGGGTGAGTGCACAGAGGTTGAGGCCTGAGAGTATTTTCTGGGAACCATAAGATGTTAGGTGTTGGGGCTTAGTGGTGGAGTGTCAAGAGAAGAGACTGGAGAGGGAGGCGGGGCCCCCTCAGAGGGGGATGATTTGATGTAAAGGATTTCTGGATTTTACCCTGTAGATCATTGTTTCTGTGGTCCAAGGACTATTGGCATTAGAATCACCTGGGGAAAGTGTTTAGCCAATTTCTAGGTCCATTTTGGGAGGTTCAGATCGGGTAGGTCGCTGTGATATTCATGTTAGACACATACCTCAGGTAGTTCTTAGGTACATGGTAATGCTATAGATTTGGGGAGCCACTTACAAATTTTAAACAGGATCAGATTTTAATTTTAGGAAGCTCACCCTGGCAACTAGAAAATGAATGGAGAGCAAGGGAGGTAGGGGTGATCTGGAGATCTTTTAGGATCCTCCCAGATAAAACTGGGTCAGAAATGAGGAAGGCTTGAATCAAAGCAGTGGGGATAGAAGGGGAGATGGGAATCTAAAGGAGGTCAAAACTGGTTAACCTGCCCACTGAATTTGGCCAGCAGATATATTTAATTTGGCTCACACCTACTTTGTTTCAAAAATTAGTATCTTCCCCATAAAAGCCCAGATTTCTGGATTCTCTTGAAAAACTAAAATAATGGATAACATAGGCCCTGAACTTCTTCCTGACAAGAATCTCCTGAAGCTGAATAGTGCTTGCCCTCTTCAAAAAGAGTATTTGTGATACAGCCACTATGGAGAACAGTATGGAGATTCCTTTAAAAACTACAGATAGAACTACCATACGACCCAGCAATCCCACTACTGGGCATATACCCTGAGAAAACCATAATTCAAAAAGAGTCATGTAGGGCTTCCCAGGTGGCGCAGTGGTTGAGAGTCAGCCTGCCGATGCAGGGGACACGGGCTCATGCCCCAGTCCGGGAAGATCCCACATGCCTCGGAGCGGCTGGGCCCGTGAGCCATGGCCGCTGGGCCTGCGCGTCCGGAGCCTGTGCTCCGCAACGGGAGAGGCCACAACAGTGAGAGGCCTGTGTACCGCAAAAAAAAAAAAAAAAAAAAGAATCATGTACCAAAATGTTCGTTGCAGCTCTATTTACAATAGCCAGGACATGGAAGCAACCTAAGTGTCCACCAACAGATGAATGGGTAAAGAAGATGTGGCACGTATATACAATGGAATATTACTCAGCCATAAAAGAAACGAAATTGAGTTATTTGTACTGAGGTGGATGGACCTAGAGTCTGTCATACAGAGTGAGGTAAGTCAGAAAGAGAAAAACAAATACCGTATGCTAACACATATATATAGAATCTAAGGGGAAAAAAAAAGGTCATGAAGAACCTAGGGGTAAGAACCTAGGGGAATAAAGACACAGACCTACTAGAGAATGGACTTGAGGATATGGGGAGGGGGAAGGGTAAGCTGTGACAAAGTGAGAGAGTGGCATGGACATATATACACTACCAAACGTGAAATAGATAGCTAGTGGGAAACAGCCGCAGAGCACAGGGAGATCAGCTCAGTGGTTTGTGACCACCTAGAGGGGTGGGATAGGGAGGGTGGGAGGGAGGGAGACGCAAGAGGGAAGAGATATGGGAACATATGTATATGTATAACTGATTCACTTTGTTATAAAGCAGAAGCTAACACACCATTGTAAAGCAATTATACTCCAATAAAGATGTTAAAAAAAAAAAGGTATTTGCTCTCTAGTGTGCCATTTCCCTACCAGTCCCTGTGCTCCACGCATGTCTGCTTTGTTCAGTTTACCTGCCTGATCCCTATGTACATTTGATTGTGATCCTTGATTTAAGATTTTAAATTGACAGAACGCAGTAACTGACTAGCTGGAAGGGGTGAAGGTAAAAGATGTGGAGGAGTCTGGGATGAGTCAGGTTCTAGGAGGATGATTGGGCGGATAGAGGCAGCAGTCCCTGAGGTAGGGGTTTTGTGAAGCATTAACTCTTTGGTAATAATGGCACCCAGCATTTGCTGAGTCTAAGAGTTAATCCTCTTGATATTTCAGTGAGGAGGTATTTTATTAATATCTCATCAGCAACCTAACTCATACGAGATTGGTCCTTACAGAACAGAAGAAAAATTATAATTTAAATGATGAATGATGCTGAATCTGGCAGAATAACAGTAATCTTTTGCACAGGGCACTTCTCTTGGACAGGACCATGGGGTAGACTTCTCTTGGAAGGTGTGGTTTTTGGACTTGGAATTAAAACAAAGAAAATTTCATGTTCTAGAGAAATATCCTTTGTGGATGAAATGTCCCCCATTAGAGGACTGTTTCTGTAATGATTTCAAAGACTAGAACACTTTTCCTCCAGAGTCACAGGGGAAACATGAGAAATTCCTGATCTTTTGATTTTCACTTGTTATGACTGCAGGCCGACTACGATATAATGTGTTGATTATGGCATTAGCTAGATATGTTACAGTTAACTCAAGCATAACTTATCTTTAGTTGTGCCTTGGTCTCCTTAAGTAGATGTGGGAAACTGGCCTCTCCCACTTGTAAGTACATTAGTAAGGCTTGAAAAGTATTTTAGTCGTCTTAGATATAGATTTACAAATGTCTCATAGAATTAATTTTGCAGTTGGCAGACAGAGGAATCTTTCAGAAGGAGTGAGAGAAAAATGGATGGGAAACTTCTGCAGAGTGAGAGAGAGAGAGAGATTGTTAGGTAGAAGGTTACTCCAATTCTAGGTACTATTTGGAAGAAACGAATTGGTTCTTAAACTGCTTTCTGAAATATCAGTTCACTGCTGATGGCTTGCTTTTGTAACTGCTGTAATGCTTAAATGTCAAGAACTTCTCTGCTGAATAAGAATTTGCCCAGCACATAAGGGAGAGAGGGGAAAGATGTTTCAATCAGAGAGTCTGATGGGAACCAAGGCACAGAGCCTGGGAGGACCATGCTAAATTAGAGGCACAAGGAAGTGGAAGGTGTGTGAGGGACCAGGCTGAGCCTGATGAGCTCAATGAGGGGAAGTTGCAATGGCAAGAGAAATGTCACTGTAAATACCCAATAGTGATCATGATAATGATGGCAAACATTTATGTAGCATTTACTATATGCCAGGCTTTCCTTAAGTGCTTTACATATATTGTCTCATTTAATATTCACAAGGGCTTTGTGAGGTAGAGGTACTATTATTTTCCCCGTTTTACTGAGACACAGTGTTTAAGTAATTTGCTCAAGGTCCCACAGCTGAGATTTGAACCCAGGCATTCTGTGTCCAGAGTCCACGTTCTTCATGCTATGTTGCCTTTCAATTCTAAGAATGACGTATAAACTCTGCTTTGTAGTTACTGGGTGTTTTGTGCAAAAGATATAAACATTAGAATAAGGACTTTCAGTGACATGCTTAATTGGGTTTATGCTAATGTCTACAGATGGGGAAAATGTACAGTGAAAAAGGAAGAACTGACTTTGTTTTCTCTTCCCCCAGTTTTAAATTATTCGTAGGGACAAGTGGGCTTGTATTTGCTAGTCTTATATTTAGTTGACTATTAACATTTCATTCACTATTAGCTCTAATTGCGGTAAATGGCTTTTGATTAACTAATTAGCTTTGGGACTGATACTGAGTTAAATAGAAGCCACATCCTAGCTTTGCGATCTTGAGCATAACTTAGTCTCTCTAACCAGCTTTCCTCATCTGTGAAATGGGGTAGTACCTGCCTCATAGGATCATTGTCAAAATTGAATGAGTTAATATTTGTAAAGTGCCTGGCACTTAGTGATGTGTTAGTGTTAAGTAAATAAAAAATAAAACTTGACATTAGTGCTTCTCTGCTTGTGAACATTAACTGTCATATAACATATACACACATACTCACACCCAGGGAGGTTATACCAAGAGAAAGGATGTTTCAGCAAAGGGAGAGTAAGTAAGTTTTTTCAAATACCACTTCCCTATTTATGAATCTGCAGTACCTCCCACATATTTATCATGTGTTTGATGCCGAGATTCCTCAGCAAGGATTTCAAGTGCCTTCACTAAATGACCCCTCCTTTTGTCTTATCCTCTCATCTCTCGTTAGTTTATTATATGTTGTTTAAGCCTAGCAAGCAAACGTCTGTCCTCAGGACATGCTTGTTCTTGTCTTACTGCTCTAGCTCTTCTCCAGTCGTCTCTCACCACCTTCTCTCCTCTGACTCGTTAGCAGATATAAATGACAGTATTCACGGAAGTGGGATCTCCTTGTCCACTGAGTCATGTTCTCTGTGGGTGTAGTTCATAAAGTCTTGTATTGATTAAAAAGTACTTTAAGAAACTTTAAATTTCTGGCTTAGGGTTAATGTAATGCCCCCCCCCTTTTTCATTTTCAGTTCGATTTGGTGTTTTTCTTTCTTGGTAGATTATTACTAGCACAGTGCCTTGCATTTAGTGAGTACCTGCTGAATTTTATTATACCTTGTCTCTTGCTCACAGTGCCGTATTTGAAGTTGCCATCAGGAGGTTTAGGTGTTGACCACTAAGCTGATCGTGTGGCTTTTCCTTCAGCTGAGGAATTTGCAGGAGTGTCATTCACATTTGTTTTCACCAGAGCAGTGGCCCTCAGACTTGAGGGTGCCTCAGAATCAACTGGGGCGTTTGTTAAAAGACAGATTGCTGGGCCCTACCCCCAGGCTGTCTGATTCTGTATATTTAGGGTAGGGCCCAAGAATTTGCACTCAGTTTGGCAACTACATTTTGAGAAGCACCTCATCAGAGAAATATTCCATTATATTGAAGAGCAGTTAATAAAACCAAGAAACGAATGTAAAGGAGTAAGAAGCTATATTACCGTAATGTTCATATATTAGCTCTCAAGTATCAGGTAGTCTTGATTTTGTGGATAGGCGCCTCAAGGTATCTCTTACTAGAAAAGAGGATGCTGCAGTGCTTTCAGTATTGGATATTAGTTTTCTATCGCTGGATAACAAATTACCACAGACTTGGTGCATAAAACAACACACATTTATTGTCTCACAGTTTCTGTGCGTCAGGGCACCAGTTACCTGGCTCCTCTGCTTGAGGTCTCTCCAGCCTGCAGTGAAGGTGTCACCTGGGCTGTGCTCCCATCTGGAGTTTGGGGTCCTCATCCAGGCTCGTGTGGTTGTTGGCAGAACTCAGTTCTTTCCAGTTGCAGGGCTGAGGCGCTCGGCTCCTAGTAGTTGCCCACTTTTCTGGCCACATGGCCTTCACCATAGGCAGTTCATAACGTTGCTGTTTGCTTCTTCAAGGTCAATGGGAGACTCTTCTCCAAACTGTTAAGATGGAGTCTTAGGTAATGAACTATATCGTGGAAGGGACATCTCATCACCTTTGCCATGTAATGTTCTCTCAGTCAAGGCAGTGACATCGATCACCTTCACTATATTCTGTTCCTTAGAAGCAAGTTACAGGTTCCACCCTCAGGGGAATGACTGAACCATCAGTAGGAGGGGATTGATTATACAAGGGCTTGACTCACTGGGGATTACCTTAGGATGTGTCCGCCACAAATTGGAAGACAGAAAAATGTGTATTGGAGGATACTATGTTAATAACAATTTCAGTATATTGGATCTAGGTAGCTTGTGATTGTATTTGAGCCAGGAGGGGGTAGTCTGGATTAAAGCAAAGTGATCCATTTCACAGAAATGTTCCAAGATGATTCATAAAGGATTTACAGTTTAGACCTTCCTGTTCATTAGCTGTTAATCCCTGAATTTTATAGTTTCTTCATCTGTAAAATAGGAATAATCTACCTTATCTATTTTACAATATCAAATAAGAGAACAAATGTAATTGTACTTTGGAAACTATAAAGCATACAAATGTAGACATGGTGTTATTAATAGGGGGAGAGTAAGAGCAACTTCCCCTTGTGAAGTGAAAAGTTGCTGTAGACTAGTTCCCGGGGGAAAAGAGTTCCTCTCATCACTGATGGAGTCACTCTATACTGCCATTTAAGTAAACATGCAGAGTAGTTCATGCATTTATTCATTCATATGTGCAAACATTCAGATATGTTTACTGAACTCCTACCACGTGCCAGATGCAGAAAGGATCAGGTTGGGAAGCTTTCTCCGTTCTCTTAACTGCTTCTTTAAATACCAGTGCTCAGTGAGTCCCACGTTTGTATGTGAAGGTAGCTCTTTTTTTTTTTTTTTTTTTTTTTTGCGGTATGCGGGCCTCTCACTGTTGTGGCCTCTCCCGTTGCGGAGCACAGGCTCCGGATGCGCAGGCCCAGCGGCCATGGCTCACGGGCCCAGCCGCTCCGCGGCATATGGGATCCTCCCAGACCGGGGCACGAACCCGTATCCCCTGCATCGGCAGGCGGACTCTCAACCACTGCGCCACCAGGGAGGCCCGAAGGTAGCTCTTTTGACTGCCTTGATATTTGTTGCGTGAATAACAATTTTTAATAATTGGGATCTTTTGCTTTATGGTTTTTGCTTAAGTGACTGGCCCAGGGACGTGGAATGCCGTTGCTAAAGAACTCTGCTCCTGGAGTGGTAGAGCACATGTTGGCCACAATGGATCCTGCCCCTGTAAAGACTTACACCTAAACATGGTTGAGTCATGAGACCTGTCAGCAAGGGACTGACCTCCATATCATACCAATACCACACCAGACACTGAGCTTCACTGTGCAGCGGGAGAGAAGAGAGTTGACATTTCCTTTCTCTCTCCTGAGTTCTTAAGAAAGGTTGATAATGTGTTTCTTTCATTATGTCTGGAAAGTTGGTCTGAGCAATAAATAACTTCATACAGTGAACCCAGTTGTGAACTAAAATTGGTTCTTTGTGACTATCCTGCCTTTTATTCCTAAAAACATGGATGATTTGGAACTCAAGAATTTGGGGAATCATTTAAAAAAGTCAGAAACATCATTTTGAGTTTGCTTACATCTGAAATGATTAACACTAAGTGCTGTTTATAAACTGTTATTAGCTTGTACTCAATCCATACTTTATGGATTTCCGTGGTTAACTAAAATATGTTTTATAAGTGTAAAGTTTATATTTCAAATGGGTAAAGACAGGCTTTGAATTAAAAATCATTTGATAGTTGGAGACTTATCCTCCTTATATTGATTAGAAGACAAAGCAAGGGAAACCTGCATCTGTTGATAGTTGTTAGAGTATTACCATCTGTATTAGTACTAGACGGGATACTGACCTCAGTCTAATTAATAAGTTTCCAAAACTCTGTATTTAGTGCAGGGGTGTGGCAGTTCAGTCAGTTTTCTTATCAGTATATAGAAGGGATTTAAAGTACATGTATAAGGGAAATACTTTTAGGTCCAGGGAAGTGCTTCCGTAGTTTTCTTTTTGTTAGAGCCAATTTCCTTCTTAAATTAAGAGGAGGCACATTTCTAATGCCCTTCTCAAAAATGGGCACTTTATAGCATATTTTGGAAGTAATTTAGAGTCATCGTACTGCCCCTGGCCTAACCCGTAATCGTCTCTTGCCTGGTATACTGTAACAGTCTCATAACTATTTTGTACTTTTGCTCCCCTCCAGTCCATTTTCTACACTGTAAACAGTGGGATCCTTTAATAATATAAATCAGGATATGCACTGGGCTTATGGTAAAATAAAACTCACTGTGGACCTTTGGGTGGTATCTGCCCATGTCTCCAGTGTCATTTCATCCCACTCTTCCTTGCTCACTCACTACGCTGTAGCTCCATTGGCCTCCCTCCACTCTGTGGTCCTTCCACATTTTGTTCTCTGCTTAGAGGGCATCTTGGCATGCACGCCCCCCTCCCAACACCTATAAACCACACACACACACACACACACACACACACACACACACACACACACACTGCACACTGCCACACATATATTCTTTCTTTCTCCTTTTTAAGGTATAAATTATATACAAATGCACAGATCTTAAGTACACAATTTGATGAATTTTGTATATGTATGTAACCACCACCATGATAAAGAATTATTTTCAGCACCTCAGAGGGCCCCTATTTAGTCCCTCTCAGCAGACTGCTATTATGACCTCTTTTTGCCATAAATTAATTTTGTCTGGTTTTGAACTTCATATAAATGGAATCTCCAGCAGCACGTTCTCTGTGGTGTCTCCCTTGTTTGACCCACTGTTCTGTCTCGTACATGCTTTACCTGTCTTCTCATCTTCTGGGACTCAGCTTAAGTGTCCCCTCCCCTGAAAAGCTTTCTCTGAGCACCCTGACTAGGCACATTCCCAGCCCCCTGGTCCTCTGGTACAACACCTTGTTTATTGCCTTCACAGTATTGATCACATCTTGTGATTACGACTTGTTTTCTTGTTTAGCATCCATCTCACCCTAGACTGGACTTGGTGAATGTAGGAAACTTTTTGGTCTTGTTCACCATTCTCTTTCTGGTGGCCTAGCACAGTGCCTGGCACAATCGTAGGCACTCAGTCACAATTATTTGTTGACTTTACTGAATGAATGAATGAAGAATGAACTCTGCTTTATTTCCTGACTTGTACTGAAGTTAAAAAAAAAAGTCTTGAAACTTTCTAATATTTGACAGAATATTATCTAAGATAATTCTGGATTTCACTAAGACTTTATGAAGATCTTTTCTCGTGGGTGACATAGACTAATTGCCATAGGTGACAGTATGGAATTCTGTACCCAAATAAAAATGACTAAATGTATTAATAGCAATCTTGAGGGGAATGTTTAGAAGTTCTACCTTGATCAGCATTTTTACAGAGACTTATGTGGAGGCATTGCTAGCATGACAGCTTTCCATGCTGAGAGTTTGGGGGGCATAGCTGGTACCTTGGATAACTGAGTCTGACCCTGAGGAGATCGGAGGAGATAGAAAGATGAGTGGACTCTAGCAAGATGAAATGTTAAAATGGTAAATGTAGGGTCTTACACTTAGTTTCCAACAGTCAGCTTCATATTAACGCAGAGAAAGGTGGCTTTGCAGTCTGTATGAGAAAGGCCTGAGGGGATAAGGTGGCTGTGAAGGTGTGTGTAAATCTGCAGTATGACTTTGTTGCCTCAGGAAATTAATACTGTGTTGAGCATCTGTTAGAGAAATAAGTTGTTGAGGAAGAAGACCTTATAGTCATGTTCTCCTTTGTGCTCATGCACCACTTGAAATGTTCCTTTTACCCTGGATCACACTTTTATTTTGGTTTAACAACAAAATGGATTGTCTGGAGCACTGGTTGTCAGACTGAAGCCCCTGTACACCTGTTTTGTGAATAAAGTTTTATTGGAACACAGCACGCCTCTTTGTTTTCTTATTTTCTGCGACTTCTTTCTGCTTCAGTGGCAGTTTTGGGTATTGTTACAGAGACCATTTGGCCTGCAAAGCCTAAAATATTTGCTCTCTGGCATTTTCCAGAAAAAGCTTTCCAACCTCTGGTCTAGAGAATTAGACCTAGATGATGAAGAGAGTGAAACTTTGGCAAGAGAGTAACAGCAAAAGGAACATGAGATTTTTTAACCAGGTGAAGAGAAGATTTAGATGTGACAGGGAGAGCCATCTTCAAATGTTTGAAGCATTATTGTTTGGAAAAAAATTGGACCTTTGTCTGCTTAGCTTTGTTAGGGAAATTGAAAACATGATAGGAAATATGGGGCAAGGGGAGGATTTTGTTAGCATTAGAAAAGTTGTTTTAACATTGGATTGGGCTATTTCTAGAAGTAATGAGTTTTTTGGTAACCAGAGGCATTTAAAAAGAGGCCAGGGACTTCCCTGGCGGTCCAGTGGTTGGGACTCCACGCTTCTACTGCAGGTCACGCTGGTTTGATCCCTGGTTGGGGAACTAAGATCCACATGCTGCGCAGCGCAGCCAAAAATTAAAAAATAAATAAATAAAAGAGGCCAGGAACTTCCCTGGTGGCGCAGTGGTTAAGAATCCGCCTGCCAATGCAGGCGACACGGGTTCGAGCCCTGGTCCGGGAAGATCCCACATTCCGCAGAGCAACTAAGCCCGTGCGCCACAACTGCTGGCCTGCGCTCTAGAGCCCGTGAGCCACAACTACTGAAGCCTGTGTGCCACAACTACTGAGCCCACGCGCCTAGAGCCCATGCTCCGCAACAAGAGAAGCCACCGCAGTGAGAAGCCCGCGCACCACAATGAAGAGTAGCCCCCACTCGCCGCAACTAGAGAAAGCCCCGCACATAGCAATGAAGACCCAACGCAGCCAAAAATAAATAAATTAAATAAATTAAAGAAAAAAATAAAGAGACCAGATGACTGTTTTACCTATTCACATAGGTGAGGGGTAGGCACGTGAGAACTAGATATCTCCTGAACTCTTGTGGTTCTGAGATTTTGCCTTGGAATGATTCTCAAACTCAGGTTGTGGTTCTCAAGCCTTTCTCCAGGGCACTGGATTAGTGTGGCCCAACAGATTGTAGATCAAGCAAGTCCTGCAGGCCTTAAACGGGATTATTACCTTGTTCAGATATTCTGGTATATACCAAAACATCATTCCAATAGAAAATAATATATTTAACAGGCATTAACTCAATCTAGTTTAGCTCCTTTAAAAGGTTACATTTTACTTATTTTTTCAGGCATGTGGAAGGTGTGACTCATTCTTCTTTCCTCCTATTGATTCACAAGACAGTTTCAAGTTTCTTTGTTTATACCAAGTGATATGTGACCTTGAAAAATACTCAAGTGTGTAAGGCTAGAGCACAGAGTGCTCTTTAGGTTTACTGTTTGCTACCTTTTGTAATCTCATATTAGATTTCCTTGTTATACTTGAGCTTATCTGCTACTATTATTAAGTGTAAAAAATGCAGTTAGGCAAACTGACCTTTTTTTATTGAGTACTATAATCTTTTCATACTTCTACTGGTCTCCTGAAATAGAAATTTAGAGTTAAAACTTCAGAATTTGGGGACTTCCCTGGTTGCGCAGGGGTTAAGAATCTGCCTGCCAATGCAGGAGACACGGGTTCGATCCCTGGTCCAGGAAGACCCCACATGCCGTGGAGCAACTAAGCCCATGCACCACAACTACTAAGCCTGTGCTTTAGAGCCTGCGAGCCACAACTATTGAAGCCCACGCGCCTAGAGCCTGTACTTTGCAACAAGAGAAGCCACTGCAATGAGAAGCCTGTGCACCACAACGAAGAGTAGCCCCAGCTTGCTGCAGCTAGAGAAAGCCCGCGTGCGGCAAGGAAGACCCAACACAGCCAAAAAAAAAAAAAAAAGTGAAATGTTATAATAGTGGAAATAATGAGATTTAAAAAAGAGAAAAATCTTCAGAATTTAAAAAGAGGAGCTTTTCAAATCAAAATACCATGAGTAAATGACCTTCTTTTAGATCTAAATTCAAATTATGGAAAGCTGCTGAATGAGAATCATTCAGCAAACATTTGAATTAAGAGCATTGTACTTTGTACATCGTATTAACTATTCGTGTGATGTCTTAAATTGTTTTCTTCTGATTTGGACTTCTTACAACTTTTGTACTTTGCAGTAGATGGTGGACTTGAAATGTGTGGTTTTCCAGTTTATCTGACCTGCTGGCTATGTCATGTGGGTCTGGGTTCGTACTTTGGTGAAATGGAGGAGGCCATGGCCCTCCCGCCTTGTCATTGGCAGCTTTTCAGGGTTCATATTGGTTGCATGTCCTCAGGTCTGAAAACTTAAATTCAGGCAGTCCTATCAGTTGGGGACTCCTTCATTCTGCAGAGGTTCAGGTGTCATGGTATCTGTTATGCGGAAAAGCTTTGCTGGCTGTAGAGAACCATGCACGTAGAAGTTGATTTTAGCGAGAACAGTAATACTCATTTAAGTAGGCTCCAGCTGAGAGTCTGGATGCAGCTGCAGAGCTTCTCACTCTGGCCAGTGTTCTCCTTCACCATTTTCTTCCCACTGTCTGTCTCAGATATTTTGTCCAGGATATCGCATTTCATCAGAATGAGTTGGAGAAATGGAGGCGCTCAGCCATGGATTCTGTTGAGTAAACATGTGACTTACTAGCTAACTCTCTTTGCTAGCAGTATTTTAAATTATTTCTATTTATTTACTTTTTTGCTCCATCACACTTTTAAATCTTGAAACACTGATGAGGAATATTTCTTGCATATCCATAAAACATTCAGGAAGAAATATTGATCTTTAATTATGATTTTTAAAAAAATCGGTTGCTCGGGCTTCCCTGGTGGCGCAGTGGTTGGGAGTCTGCCTGCCGATGCAGGGGACACGGGTTCGTGCCCCGGTCCAGGAAGATCCCACATACTGCGGAGCGGCTGGGCCCGTGAGCCATGGCCGCTGAGCCTGTGCGTCCGGAGCCTGTGCTCCGCAACGGGAGAGGCCACGACAGTGAGAGGCCTGCGTACCGCAAAAAAAAAAAAAAAAAAAAAAAAAAATCAGTTGCTCAGATACTTACTACTTATTTTTTGGGTTGGCCTTAACGGAAAAACCCGAACGAACTTTTTGGCCACCCCAATATATTCATGCTAAACAAATATAAAGCACAGTTGAAACTTTTTTCAGGCATTTGACTAGTGTGACGTCTTTTAAATGACAGTTTGTTGAATTAGGTAATATTCCCACTCCCTGAGGGTGAGAATTAAGTTGTCCCTTACCCATTTTGTATCCCTTCTTCCCCACCCCTAGTGGATGCTTCCTACGTGCCAGGCACTCCAGTGTGTGTGTGTTTGTGTGTGTGTTTGTGTCTCTGATGAATAAGTCATCAACATGACTCTTAAAGTATTACATAATTACATACAGATACTTTGTTAAAATTTTCTTTGAAGTTTTACTAAATAGCTCAACAATTGGGGAGTACATTTTGAACACCCTAACCTGTTGTTTTCTTCCTTTGCTTACTTAAGCAATCCATTTTCCAGCTGTAAAGGGATCTGTCATTCCTTTGGTGCTCAAAACACAGTAATGGTACCTAATGCTTATATAACACTAACTGTGGGCTAGGTACTGCTCTAAGCACTTCCTGTATATTATCAGTTTATCTAATCCTTATGGCAATCCTTTGAGGTAAAGGCTGTGATCCTCATTTTACAGGTGAAGCAACTAAGACAGAGAGGTTAAGTAACTCACCCAAGGTTGTACCATTAATAAGTGCATTAGTAATGGTGTCAAGGGTAAAACAGCTAGATTCCCATTAGTTGAGAGGGATGAAGGAGGTTGAGAAAGTCAGTGTGTGAATGCACACAGTGTGCTCATTATCCTGCAAATAGGTGAGCACTTGAAAGCAATATCAAATTTTTTGCTGCAACATTGTAATATTATAAAAGTTGATCTGAGTAAAAAGTTGTCTGGCTGTGCTTGGCCATCTTGGCCCCATTCATATTGCTTCTCCAGTTCTGTTATTTAGAAGAGGACATTGTATAACTAGATATATTCTCTAGATTTTTTTTTACTATTATTTTCTTTTTAAAAAAAATTTATATATTTTTGGCTGCGTTGGGTCTTCATTGCTCCACGCGGGCTTTCTCTAGTTGCGGTGAGCGGGGGCTGCTCTTTGTCGCGGTGCGCTGCTTCTCACTGCGGTGGCTCTTGTTGTGGAGCACAGGCTCTAGGTGTGCGGGCTTCAGTAGTTGGGGTGCACGGGTTCTAGAACGTAGGCTCAGTAGTTGTGGCGCACGGGCTTAGTTGCTCCGCGGCACGTGGGATCTTCCTGGACCAGGGATCGAGCCCATGTTGCCTGCATTGGCAGGAGGATTCTTAACCACTGCACCACCAGGGAAGTCCCTGTACTATTATTTTCATTTGAGAAATATTGTTCTAAATACTCGCTGGTATGCAAGGATTAACTCTGAATATTTTTTTTCATTTCTTAACAGTACAGTGCTGTGGATACCAATCCGCTCTCGCTGTATATCATGCATCCATTTTGGAACACTGTAGTAAAGGTATGATGATTAATAAGCATGTACTTAGGTTTTAGTAAGTTTTAAATATTTTAAACTATTTTATGGAGTATTACAGACCAACTGTCAGTTCAATAAGACGTTTAGAGAACCTGTCTCTCCCATCCTCCTTTCCTTTAGTCACATACCTTTTGCTTTATCTCATCGTTGAAGTATAAGCTTATACTCTAGATCTATCATATTTATAAAATGCTTCTTAAATTTTTCTAAAATAAATATAATGTTATGATTATAAAAGTTTGTTGATTATAGAATTATTTAAAATATAGAAAATAGATTTCTATTAACTGATTATGGTTTATAATTTGATATATATAATTCCTGTATATATGGTCTTTCAAATTTATAGTTTTTGTTTTGACAAATTTGCATGTTGTGGTATGTAGTGGACAGAGAGATTTCTCTACTTTAATTATTTTGTAATTATTTTGTAATTATTTTGAAAAAAATAGGTATTTCCTACTTGGCTGGCTCCAAATCTGATAACCTTTTCTGGCTTTCTGCTGGTTGTGTTCAATTTTCTGCTTATGGCATACTTTGATCCTGACTTTTATGCTTCAGGTAAGATTATTACTTTAATATAAAATCTTAAATGTCTAAATAGCAAAAAATGAGATATGGTTATTTTTTGATTCTATTAAGATGCTTGCATTTCTGAAAAGTTTTGAATATTAGAAGGTTTGTAAAATGTTAGAATTGGGTGTAAAAGTTAAGTTGTGTTTTCACAATCTGTTATGTATGTTTCTAATAAGTTCTAGAAACCAATTTGGCTATTGAATTTAGATATGCTGTCTAAAAAGCAATGAGGTTTTTGTAAATAAGGAGTAATGGGATTTATAAGAAGACGGAAAATTAGGACTCTGAAGTTTTGCCTGAAAATGAGTATAAGCAAGGCCCAGCATACCTACCAGTTCCAGAAATATCCCTTCCCCTTTTCTAGGTATGGAATAAAAATCCCCCTTTTCTAAAGGCAATGTGATCTCTCTTTCCTCTGCTCAGCACTTGTACGTACCTTTAATAACTCCCAGTTTCCTCTGAAAATGGTTGTTAGACCTTAGATATTTATTGACGGAAGTCTGGGCCCTTACTGAGGACGGGAGGCAAAATGCACCTTTGGAGGCAGTTTTCAGCTTATTCCCAACGTCTTCTTTCAGACCCACTGCCATCTTACTTCCTCCCACACCCCAGCTTCTGCACCGGCTGGACAAGAAAATCTGGAGCACATCTGGGATGAGGGGGGATATGTGGGAAACAGTTTATTCTTATTGCTCAGCTGGTGGATGGAGTTGAGAGGAATAGAAAGATGGAGGTAGATGAGTAGTTTTTGCATTCTAAGCTAGAAGATATTTTCCAATAAGAATACTTATAAATGATGTAGTCAGGAGTTTTAGTACTATAATTCCGGGGTCCCCAACCCCTGGGCCGCGGACCGGTACCGGTCCTCAGCCTGTTAGCCACCGGGCTGCACAGCAGGAGGTGAGCAAGGGTCGGGCAAGCGAAGCTTCATCTGCCGCTTGCCCTCGCCTGCATTAACCGCCTGAAACACCAGCACTGCCCCCCCTCCCCCATCCATGGAAAAATTGTCTTCCATGAAACCGGTCCCTGGTGCCAAAAAGGTTGGGGACCGCTGCTATAATTCATCTGTGTTGTGGGTTCAGCAGACGTTTGTGCACTGACCTAGAGAAATTAACAATCACCGACAACATTGTTTTTGTAGGAGAATTTGGAGTTTCAAACACTTAATGACTTTTGATATTATAGGAATTATGAATATTGAAACTCTACCTATGCCTGACTTTATCAACTGAAAATTTTAGCCATAGCTTCTGTATATGTAATAAAATGGTAATTGAAGATCATTACCGTTACCATGCTTAAATTTCATTAAGCATGGTTTTGATATTGTGGGGGTTTTTTAAATTGTATTTTAATCCTCAGAACAGCCTCAAAAGTTTATCTTTGAAACTAGAAATAGTATTTTCTCTGACTAAATAAGACTATTTACTTAGTTACTAAGAGAACTAAAAATACGTAAATATTATATGTATTTCTCCAAGTCATACAACTTGAAGGCCCAGATTAACCATCTAGTCCCAGTATATTTGGGAAATGGAAAACAGGAAGGTTAAATGGTATATTCAGGGCCACACTGCTCGTTGGTCACAGAGCCAGGACTAGAACCCAGACCTGCATCTCACTTGTTTTATCTTAGGGGGGGGAAAAGTGAGGTCTAGACATTTCAGAACGATTTTGTTGCCAGGATCATCCAGTTGAGGTAATTTACCTATACACAAATCAAAAGGTCTTTTATTCAGCTAATTAATAATTTAGTGAGAGAGTATAGGTTGAAAGCTTAATAACATGTTTGTAGTATAATCATAAACAACAAGGATCAGATTAAACACGAGCATTTTTTGAATTCCAAAAACATTATTTTTCATTCTAGGCACATAAGTAATTTTCAAGTGAAGATAGTCAGTCTTGAATTACGATTAAAGCTCAAAATAAATGCCTATTGTTTATGAGGGGTTGGGCAGTTACTTTGGTTTTGTCAGAGTTTGCTGATACATTCAATATTTACCTAGTTCTGCATTCGAAATATATTGTAAGGTACTTCAGCTTCTACTTAATATATAGAAACATTTCTCATTGGCAGTGTGGGCTATGGTAAGAACAGTTGTACTTAGACTGTGTTAAAATCTGTGTTGCTTTCCTTTACAGCACCAGGTCACAAGCATGTACCTGATTGGGTTTGGATTATAGTGGGCATCCTCAACTTCGTAGCCTACACTCTAGGTAAGAAATTGGCAAATAGTCAGTGGCTGGGGAAACTGTCAGCAAGGATAGCCACCAAACATTTTCTCCTATGCTTAATTCATTTTAACTAGGGTTTATTAATATCCTGTTCAATTTGATAAATACTTTCTTGAGTTTCTCTGTGAAAAATATTGTCATTTGCTGGGAATTCAAAGAATAAGGTAGGAGTTGGCAAACTACCACTTGTATGCCAAATCTGGCCTGTTGTCTGTTTTTTGTTTTTTTTTTGCGGTACGCGGGCCTCTCACTGCTGTGGCCTCTCCCATTGTGGAGCACACGCTCCGGACGTGCAGGCCCAGCGGCCATGGCTCACGGGCTCAGCCGCTCCGCGGCATGTGGGATCTTCCCAGACCGGGGCACGAACCCGTGTCCCCTGCATCTGCAGGCGGACTCTCAACCACTGCGCCACCAGGGAAGCCCCTTTGTCTGTTTTTGTAAGTGAAGTTTTACTGGAACGCAGCTATGCTCATTCCTTTACATGTCTGTGGCTGCTTTCCTGCAGCAGAGACATAGTTGAGTAGTTGTAACAGAGGCCATTTGGCCCACAGTGCCTAAACTATTTACTGTTTGGCCCTTTACGAGAAGTATTTCCCAACCCTGGAATAAGACATCATTTTTGCCATGAGTTTGGAAAGCAGTACTGACATATCAAATAACTGCAGAATACTGAGAGAGATGCTGTAATAGAGCATAGTGGAAGAACAAATATAGACGTGATCAATTCTCATTTGGTGGGGGGGTGTGGTCAGGGAAGTCCACTGGGCCAGGCTACACCGTGTATTCTGCCCAGGGTGCGTTTCATTGGGATCATCTGCGTGACTTGTCCTGCATTCTCCTATTCTTCCCTGCTTCATTTTTCTCCATAGCACTTAAAACCATATGACCCCCTTGTATGTTGTCTGCTCTAAAATGTAAGTTCCTTGAGGGTGGGTACTTTATCTTGCTCGCTGTGTACCCAGTGTTAAGAACAGTGCCTGCTCCATAGGAGGTACTCAGTATGTGGTTTTTAAATGAATGTGAAGTAGCAGACCCTGACTTAAAGTTGCTTAGGTCTCTTCAGATAAAAATGACTTGTATTCATAAAACCAGGGTAATTTGGTACAGAATTAAATGCTGACGTGGTGGATGACCAGAGCTGCAAGAGTTTGGGGAAGGAAGAGAATGAAATCAAGAAGAATTAGGCAAAAACTTAGTTAAAAGATCTACATTTAGACAGAGGCTTTTGTGCATTTGTTATTAAAGATGAGTTGGTTTTAATGGGACTTCCCTGGAGGTCCAGTGGTTGAGACTCCGCGCTTCCACTGCAGCGGGCACGGGAACTAAGATCCCACATGCCGTGCGGTGTGGCCAAAAAAAAAAAAATTTTTTTTTGCTGTAGGATTTGGTTGCCAAGGACTGCAGGAGGAATAGAGAAAAGGAGAGGGTGGCCTGTGTGCTCTGGCTTTTAACAGCATGTCATAAGAGTCTTTTTTTTTTTTTTTTTTTAATTTATTGGCTGTGTTGGTCTTTGTTGCGGTGCGTGGGCTTCTCACTGAGGTGGCTTCTCTTTTTTTTTTCAATTAATTTATTTTTTAAATCTTTGGCTGCACTGGGCCTTTGTTGCTGCGTGCGGGCTTTCTCTAGTTGCGGCGAGCGGGGGCTACTCTCCGTTGCGGTGCACGGGCTTCTCATTGCAGTGGCTTCTCTTGTTGCGGAGCACAGCCCCTAAGCACGTGGGCTTCAGCAGTTATGGCACATGGGCTCAGTAGTTGAGGCGCACGGGCTTAGTTGCTCCATGGCATGTGGGATCCTCTGGGACCAGGGCTCGAACCTGTGTCCCCTGCACTGGCAGGCGGATTCCTAACCACTGCACCACCAGGGAAGTCCCAAGGTGGCTTCTCTTATTGCAGAGCACAGGCTCTAGGTGCGCGGGCTTCAGTAGTGGTGGCACGCAGGCTCAGTCGTTGTGGCTCGCGGGCTCGGTAGTTGTGGCACATGGGCTTAGTTGCTCTGCAGCATGTGGGATCTTCCCGAACCAGGGCTCAAACCCGTGTCCCCTGCATTGGCAGGTGGATTCTTAACCACTGTACCACCAGGGAAGTCCCCGTAAGAGTCTTTTGAAGTACTGTACCATCTACCTGTTTCAGGTCTCCACAATTCTGGCAAAAATCCTGATCTAACATGAACTGTTTGTTGCAAAACCTGCCTTGAAGCAACAATTTATAGTCTTCATTTATACTAATGTGACTGTTCTTACGCTTTGCTGCAGAAATATCAGTGTGTTTGATCACAGGGTGCTGCTGTAGCTTCTGCTGCTGGTTTTTTCTTAATATATAGGTTATGCGCTGAATCGCCTTTCTTATGAAAAAACATTGTGAGACTTATCTAGACCCCAGACTTATGGGGCTACAACGGGTTCAGTGAGAAGACGTACAAAACCTAATTAATATGTAGTTCATGAATATAATATTTGTAATAACTGCACAGAAGTTGCACTGAGAATAGGAAATTAAGTCAGCAAATAATAAGAAAAGACTTTTAGGATATATTTTAACTACTTGGGGGCAGAAAAGTTCCCAGTCCTATATAACAGAGATCTACAGTGTTTGGGCAAGAGTTTGAGATTCGTCCTTTCATATATTCCTTCAACAACATTTTTAAAGGCCCTCTTTGCCACAAACTGAGCTAGGCACTGGGGATAATACTGTGGTGAGCAAGATAAACACAGTAATGATAAGGAATTTTTAATTCCTTGAATCTGAATCTTTACAATTAGTCTAATTCTGATGCACTTAATTAACAAAACTGTTTCTTTGGAGGACGAATTTTTATAATTCAGACGCTTCTTCCTTTTTAACTAGGTTGTACCATTCTCTCTTCCTCTTCCCCTCTTCCTCCCCGCCCCCCCTCACCCCGCCCCGGCTCCTGTTTTTGCCCCTGTGTGAAGGTGTTCCAGTGTGCTTTCTCTTTCTCTTTTTCCTTCCTTATTCCCTTGGTAATCCTGATCCTTAACACTATTGAGTTGACTCCCATGTTAGTATCTAGCCCTTATCTATCTTCTGAGTTGCTAGTAAGTACCCTTAGGTTGAGTTGTTTGACATTACCATGTGGATGTCCTGCCAACACTTCAATTTCAGCATCTAAAACTGTACTCAGATCTTTTCTATCAGTCTTGCTCCTTCAGATTTTCTTATTTCTGTTAATACTGCCACTCTCTTAGTTACACAGACGGGAGATTTTGGAGATGGTCTTCTTGTGCTTCGACCTCACCTCTCCTCTTTTGTTGCACTATCATTTTTATTTTCTTAATATCTCGCCCTCCTCCAGCTTTTTATTCCCACTGCATTCCATCTCAATTTAGGCCTATTAAGTAGGGCTCCTCTCCCAGCCTGTCCTTCACACCAATATCAAGTGGGTCTCCCTGAAGCACTGCATTGTTTTTCTCTTCATAATCCTCTACTCAGATAATTGTAGTAGCTCCTCAGACTCTCTGATACCTTTGAAATGGCTCAGACCTTCCTTCTAGCCTCTTTAGACTGCCATCTTCACATACTAGTTTCTGGTCAAATTAAACTACCTGGCATTGTCTGCACACACATGTGCTTTTCCATCTCGGTGTTTTTGCCGATAGCACTCCCTCCTCTTGAAATGACACACTCCTTTATCTCCTATCTACCGAAATCCAACTCATTCTTTATGTCCCCACTCAGATTTCATCTTGTCTGGAAAGCCAGTCTAGCTTATCTTAGCCTGAAGAGAACTATCCCTTTTCTGTACTCTTCTCTGGTTTGTGATACATCATATCTGTAACTGTCATGTTTTGTCTCCGTTCTCAATTGTAAACTCTTTGAGGGCACAAACTTAGTTTATTCTAAGATTTTTATAGTCTTCACAGCATCAAGAATAGTGCTTCGCAGGGAACTCTACTCAGTACCCTGTAATGACCTATATGGGAAAAGAATCTAAGAAAGAGTGGATATATGTACATGTGTAACTGATTCACTTTGCTGTACAGCAGACTAACACAACATTGTAAATCAACTATACCCCAATCAAAATTAATTTAAAAAATAGTGCATTGTACAGTTTCAGTAAATTTTTTTGAATTTTATTTTATTTATTTATACAGCAGGTTCTTATTAATTATCCATTTCATACATATTAGTATATATATGTCAATCCCAATCTCCCAATTTATTCAATAAATTTATTCTTTTTTTTTTTTTTTGTGGTACGCAGGCCTCTCACTGTTGTGGCCTCTCCTGTTGTGGAGCACAGGCTCTGGACACGCAGGCTCAGTGGCCATGGTTCACGGGCCCAGCCGCTCTGTGGCATGCGGGATCCTCCTGGACCGGGGCACAAACCCGTGTCCCCTGCATCAGCAGGCGGACTCTCAACCACTGCGCCACCAGGGAAGCCCAATAAATTTATTCTTATATTTACTCAACACCTACTGTGTTGCAAAGCCTTTTTGGAAAGCACTTAAAATTATGGAGGTGGTCCATCTGTAAAGAAGTAACTGTGATATCAAACAAGATGAAACAGGTGTTATGACTGAAGTAACAGCGTGTTTTTGGATCCTAGAGCAAGGAATGGTTAGATAAATTATAATGAACAACTATTGAATATTCTCTGGAGGGTTAAGAATTTGCGGCTAGTGGAACAACTCAGTTAGTTCTTAGGCAGATTTGGAGGAATTCAGAGTCCAGCTAGAATGCTTCTTCCTTAGATCTAAAATAGACACCATTCAATGTTTAACATTTTAATTTTTAGATTAAGGTTTGAGAAATTACAGTTTTTATTTCTGAAATCTTTGCATTGTAGGAATTAAAGGTTGGATTTTTACAATACTGTCTGATAGTTATAATTTAGTTAATTAACATTCCTATGATATGCTCATCTGTTTTGTTTTGTTTCTCTCCATTTTATTAAAGAAGACTTTCTCCAGACTGGTGCAATTGTTGACCTCTTCCTGTGGTAATGTGTTTTTATTGCAGATGGTGTGGATGGAAAGCAAGCCCGTAGAACCAATTCCAGCACCCCGTTAGGGGAGCTTTTTGACCATGGCCTGGATAGTTGGTCATGTGTTTACTTTGTTGTAACTGTGTATTCCATTTTTGGACGAGGACCATCTGGTGTCAGTGTTTTTGTTCTTTATCTCCTGCTATGGGTAGTTTTATTTTCTTTCATCCTGTCCCACTGGGAAAAGTATAACACAGGGATTCTTTTCCTGCCATGGGGATATGACGTTAGCCAGGTGGTAAGTATGGCTTCTTCCTTCAATTTTCAACATTGCCATGAATTTTGGGGAAAGTTTTTGTTATTCCTTCTTTATTGACCTTTTGCTTTTTTGGTTAGAACTGATGGGTGCTTTAATATTTTTTTCTTTTTTATTTTATATTATTTTTACTTATTTATGGAAAATTTCCAATATGTACAAAAGTAGAGAGAATAGTATAGTGAACCCTTATGTACCTGTTACTTAGCTTGAGCAGTTAACACTTGGCCAGTCTAGTTTCACATGTACTCTTCCTCTCCCTCCTTCCAGTTATTTTAAAGGAAAATCCTGGTATTATGTGATAAATATTTTACTATATATCTCTAAGTGGTAAGAGTTCTTTTTAAAAAACATAATTACAATGCCATTATTACACCAAAAAATGAACGGTTTCTTAACAAACATTCATTGAAACTGTTGATTTTATAAAGAAAGGCGCTTATAATTAAATTGTTGGCTTTTTGTCTTCATTGCCGACTTCTCAGTGAGTAGAGAGATTTGTTTTCCTCTTACTTTATAGCCTTGCTATTAACTCTCCCTGCCTTAGAATCCCAGCTTTTTGTGTTGCCATTTTGCCCGTCTACACCTAAGGCTCCAGTAAAGAATCAGAAGTTGGAGTGTGTTTGAAGAAAGTGATTGGGTGGGCAAATTGGAACGTCGTGTGGCTAAACCAATTTACAAGGTGCCTTATGAGGCCAGTTGTTTGCATCATCTAGAAGTTACTTATCTTATGGTGTTGTTGGCTGAAAAAACTATTTTTAAAGGCAAGAAGACTTGCCACCATATCAAATTTAAGCATACTTCTTGCTTTTACTAAAACTGTTTACTAGACTTATGCTGCATAAAGCGTTATTGACTCCCTGATCTTTCCAGCTGTTAATGCTCTGTATACTTTTGTCTGCATTTTCCTTCCAGACTATTTCTTTTGTCTACATAGTGACTGCGATTGTGGGAGTTGAGGCCTGGTATGAACCTTTCCTGTTTAATTTCTTATATAGAGACCTATTCACTGCAATGATCATTGGTAAGAAGCTCCATGTTGAAGCCTGTTGTAACATCGCTTTGTTATCAAAGCCAGTGTTTGATTATAACCAGCAGCACTTCCCTGCCTGCCTGCACACCCTGCAGCAAAAGCAGAACCCCGCAACCCTGTAGGGTTTCAGCCAAACCCTTAAGGAAAATAAGGTTGCTTTGCTCTGCTTTGTTTTGTTTTTGTTCAGCACCAAATTATTTCTAATCAGAAGGCAATACCAAAATAGATCACACAAACCCTGTAAACTAACTATTCAAGTTAATCTAGACTGTATTGGAGGATCCACATTTAGTTGGACGTTCGGTATTGATTTCAATACTCATCTCAAAATGGAAGATGGTTAGTTTGAGGAACTAGAATGACGAAACACAGAGTTTACTTTATAATACATCCACTCCAAAAATTGAGCTTCTGTTCCTCTCAGATACCCTTTTTCTTAAGCCTTTGAATGCTAGATAAAGGTTTTGATCATGGTAATGTTTCCTTTTTGATTTTAGCCAAAGAGGATATCTACAGGATGATTGAGTGGTGGGAGAGTGTTTTTATGGAGAGAGGCCGAGAGGAAGAGGAACGTGGGTTGTTATTGGGGGCACCAGGAGTGACACTAAGACCTTTGTAGAGTAAAAGAAAAAAACTTGTTGGCTGTTGCTCTGTTCTCTTATCTAAAAATTAATCTTCCCTCCGTCTGCGTGTGAACCTTGGTTACAGAATGGGAATTGAAGGCTTAGAAGCAGCTGGGAAGATGGTGCATTAAGCACTGGCTTTCAGAAGAGGAGTAGTTTGGGGATTTTCTGTGGCTCTGGACTGCAGATATTTTAGGAACCCTGCTGTGATCTAACAAATGTTCATTTTCGGGTGCCTCTATAAACTGATTTCTTTACCTTGAAAAGGCGAGCTATTTTTCATCTCCAGCTATCATTCATGAGTGAATCTTGATTTATGCAGCTCGTCCTTTGGCAGGTGTGCTGCATTTTACATTTAAATGTTTATTTAAAGATAAAATGGAATCTCCGACATAGGAGATATATTTTTGAAAGTTAAGTGGGTACTTTAATAGGCATATGAGTTTCTTTGTAATTTATAATTTTTGGCAGCAATACTTATTCGGTAATAGTACTTCCTACTGCATCACATTGGGGGGCACACGATAGCTAGTTGTCTTTCTGTCTGTGGTATCAGTAATGACTAGCGGGATGAGGTATTGTACATCTGTTCCACCTCTTCCCAGGTTCTGCCTCAACTCTTCACCTAGTGGTACTCACAGTCGCTGATGATCATTGCTTAGGAATCCATTCATTCAGTGGATAGCCAGGGGAATAAAGTTTGTTTTTTGATAAAGTACCTCATAAATTCATACTGATAATTCCAAATCATATTAAATGATACAGATCTTTTACTTAACCTAGTTGATCTTATATTTGTATGTCCTTTAAACTCTGACAAAAGTCTTTGCTTTCAACGACACAAAATAATTATACATTTGTGTTATTCCATAAAATACCCACAACAGTCTGAGAATGTAGTTCCAAAATCAGCAACATATGATTACTGGAAATTGTTGAAGACTTTGGTTTTTTGCAGTTCCGTTTGCCCTATGGTTTATCCCACTAGAGAATGCCCAGTCAGGTTATTATAGTCTAAAGTCCCCATTCTGTGGTTATGCCACCATCTGTGGATATGTACATTTAAGTTAGTTTCATTTTACTTTTGATATTTATGGATTACTTTTTCCTTTAAAATTTATTTTTCCTTTATAATTATGTAACGTATTCACATGATTACAAAGTCAAATCTATATATAAAACAAGATATATTCAAAGAAGTCTAGTCTCTATCATTACCCAAGCCTTTTCTTCCCTCATAGTTAACTATTCTTAATTTTAAATTTTTTGGTTTATCTTTTCATTGTTTCTTTCTTAATATAAGTAAGTGTGTGTGTGTGGGGGGGGTTATCACCCCCTTTCATAGATAAATGGTAGCATACTATACATATTTTACTACACGTGCTTCTTTTTTTTTTCCCCTCCACGTAATAATATATCTTAGAGATCACTGCATAGTGATGTTTAGGGATCTTCCTCATTTCTTCTTACAGCTGCCTGGTACAATACTTCATTGTGTGGATGTACCATCGTTTGTTCAAACAACCTTCTACTGATGGACATTTGTGTTATTTCTGGTCTTTTGCTGTTGTACAAATTGCTGCAATAAATCGTCTTGTACATATATATGTCTGTTCATATTTTTCCCAGGGTATTTTGGAAGAGGTCTCTAGAAGTAGAATTGTTAGTAAGGACAAATGTATGCATTTTCACTAAATATTCCCATATTCCCTTCCATATGGGTTATCTGATTTTTGAATTCCCATCAGCCATGAATGAAAGTACTTGTTTATTTAGTTTTACCAATGTAGTACGTTGTCAAACTTTTGGATTTTTGCCAGTCTGTGATAGGTAAGAAATGGTATATCTGTATAGTTTTAATTTGCATTTCTCTTATTATGGATGAACTTTTCTAGTGTTTGAGAGCCATTTATATTTCTTTTTTCTTTATATCTCTAGTCAATTTTTGCATTACGATTGTTAACCACTTCCTTTATTTTTAGAAGCTCTTTATCTATTAGGTATATTAATCTTTGTTTTGATATAAATGACATTTTCCCCCTTGTTTGTTGTTTGTCTTTTTTACTTTCGTTGAAGTATTTTTTGTCTTGTTGGTTTTTTTTTTTTTTTGCGGTACGTGGGCCTCTCACTGTTGTGGCCTCTCCCGTTGGGGAGCACAGGCTCTGGACGTGCAGGCTCAGTGGCCATGGCTCACGGGCCCAGCCGCTCCGCAGCACGCGGGATCCTCCCGGACCGGGGCTGTAACCCGCGTCCCCTGCATTGGCAGGTGGACTCCAAACCACTGCGCCACCAGGGAAGCCCCTGTCTTGTTGGTTTTCATTGAAGTTTTTATTTAAGCCTGCAAATATGAGGAACCAAAATATTTGTTGTGACCATGTTATCCTTGGTGTTTATCTCATTCTAATCAGTCCTTTTTTATGAATTCTATTCCGATTTTTCTATAGCTGTTGTCTCCTTTATTATGAAGTCTAGGCCTTCCTATGGTAATAAGAAAAGCAGGTCTACATATATATGGGTTCTATCACTATCGTCATATAGAGTTTAATAGACAAGTATTTAACCACTAAATATTCTTTATAGAAAGTACATCGAGTGTTATTTAGAGAAGAAATAGAAGATACAGTGTTTCTCTTTGGCAACCTATATAGAGCTCAGGCTTTCTACATGCTTACTGCACTTAATTAAGATAAAGCTATTTTAGGATGTTTTAAACTAAAAAACTCTTGGTACCAAATCTTTTGCAAGTTTCTCTCAGCCTATTTTCAACGCCTGAAAGCTACAAATGATTCTGGGTTAATTCATTTAGCCCTGCCTCCCTAACAGTGTGCTCCCCAGCTTGACATGGAATGAGCTGCTAAAAATTTCTGAGGACATTGAGGACATCTTGTCTTCTCTTCCACTCCCTCTAAGATCTTTTAACTGAGGGAACTTTGTTCCATTTGGGCTTGAAAGTAGTAGAGTAATTCATCTTTTGAGATGAGATTTCTGTTCAGTGAATTCTAGTTTCTTCATCTTTTTAAAAACAAATAAATTTATTTATTTATTTATTTTTGGCTGCATTGGGTCTTCGTTGCTGTGCACAGTCTTTGTCTAGTTGCGGTGAGCAGGGGCTACTCTTTGTTGCGGTACATGGGCTTTTCATTGGGTGGCTTCTCTTGTTGCGGTGCATGGGCTCCAGGCACACGGGCTTCAGTAGTTGTGGCGCGCGGGCTCAGTAGTTGTGGCGCACGGGATTAGTTGCTCCGTGGCACGTGGGACCTTCCCAGAGCAGGGATGGAACCCATGTCCCCTGCATTGGCAGGCAGATTCTTAACGACTGTGCCAGCAGGGAAGCCCCTTTTCATCTGTTTTTAGCAAGATGCCTTAAGAATTGTTTTGAAGGAATGTTCTTCTGTCTTTGATCCTTAAGGTCACAGCTGCATTGACCATTGCCCCCGCCCCCCCAAGCCAAGTTTAGTCACCAGGAGTCCAGAATGGACTAATATGTTGAGTGACAAGGAAATATCCAAATGAAGTGTCCAGAAAGTTGCCACATATATTGATTTGGAGTTTGAAACAGAGAATGATTAGAACTTTACATCTCTATAGATCACAGAATCAGATTCAGGGGTCACTAGAAAATCATTTAAACCATCCTCATGGTACACCTGTGGAATCTGAAGGTCAGAGAGATTGTCTGATTTGCCCAAGAATACATAATTAGATTTTGGAGTCATCTGCAGGTAGCTTTTGGTTAAAGCTGAAGAGAAGATTCTCTGAGGGAGTGTAGATGCACAGTCAAACATCCAGTTAGGAATATGCAGGAGGTAGGTTACCAAAAAAGGACACCAAATGTAGGGGTTGGACGGCTAACAGGAACATTGGGTGAATGGAATCACAAAGGCCAAGGGAGGAAAGAATTGCAGTTAGTGGGTAGTCAGCGAAGTCGTCTTACTTAGAAGTCAGGAATGAAGACAGGATACTGAATTTGACTATTAGGAGAGCTTGATAAATTTCAAGAGTACAGTTTCTGCAGAGGGGAGGCAGAATGAATGAGTGCTGAGGAGATGAAGACAACAGGCAAGTTTGGTGAGTGACAGGAAATAGCAGAGTAAGATAAGTAGATAGAGCAGCAGAAGCAATGGTAAGGCTTCTTGGGAAGGCTGTGCTTTTAAGGTTTCAGGGGAAAGAATTAGTGTATAGGGTAGGGGGAGAAATTAAGAACGCTAGGGAGGTAAAGATAAGTGTCAAGGAAGCAGCAGGATTTATTAATTGTCCCCTCTTCCAATAAATAACTTATACTGGCTGTGCAATTTACTATATACCAGGTACTGTTCCAGGTGTCTTTGCATGTAATAACTCATTTAATTCTCAAAACCCTATGGGGTTGATACTACTATTATCTCTATTTTATAAAGGAGGAAACTGAGGCACTGAAAAGTTAATTTGCCTGAAGTCACATGACCAGTTGGTAGCACAACTGAGATTCAACCCACTCTGGCTCCTTGAGTCTCTGCTCTGAATCACCAAACCGTACTGCCACTCTTCGAGTTGTAAATGCTGTTGAAAAATGTGTTTAATTTCATTACAGAAGTAAACCTGAACCTGAAAATTATTGGGTCTAAAAATATTACATAGTTTGTATGTATTTGATTATTATAAAAATGATGCTTGAATAATAATTCATGATAATTTAAATATTCTTCCCTTTAGGTTGTGCATTATGTGTGACTCTTCCAATGAGTTTGTTAAACTTTTTCAGGTAAGTATTTTATTTTTTAATTGGGCAAGAAATATGAAAATCTTTAGAAATTGTTATTTAGGTGAATTTTAGGATTTCTTTCTTTTGGAATCTGGGCATTTTGAAAAGGTCATGAAACCTGTATTTTGAATCTAGAATGAGGTTAGGATAATTTGTCTGTGGTGGCTTGCGTAATCACTTCAACCATAGCCCAGAACTACTAGTTTTTTTGTAAAAGTTTTGGGCTCACCAAACAGTCTTCTCATTTGTCATTTTTTGGTGAGTGAATCAGGAGGGAGTATGTTCCTGTCAAATACTGATAGGTTTATGTTCTTTTTATAAATTGATTGTAAGTTTTTATAAATTGATTATGTGTAAGTTTAGTTAGCATGATCATACAATAAAACTTCTCAACTTGTGTAGTTGAGGACCAAATCCTGGACCTAGGCCGCCTCTTCTCAAAGAGCGCCATATGGAAATTCCGGCCTGAGGAGTGTGTAGGGGTTGGGAGGGGAGTTGCCCTGGTGGAGCTGCATCTCTCTGATCTATGTATGCACTTCTCCACTTTGGCTCAGCCACACTGAGTTCATTTATGTGACCTGAATGTATTTTATTCTTTCATTCCTCAGTACTTTTGCTCCCACTCTTTACTCCTGTTTCCTCTACTTGGAACACTTTCTTGTACTTGCCCCTTCATCCTTCAGTGCTCACGTCTGTCTTGCACAGTCCTATCCATGTCAAGCCGAGCTCTATGAATCTTCCCTCTTTACGGCCACTGGCAGTCATTCATAGAAGCCATAAAGTTTAAAGCTCTGAAGGCCTTAGAGGTGATTTGAGTCATGTCTTCCTCTTTTTCTAAAGTTGAGGTCCTGTCCTGATTGGGCAGTATTTTGCCTAAGGTTATGTAATTAGTGGCAGAACCGGGATGACGATTGAGGGTTCAGTTCAGATGAGCAAACATATATGAGAGTACCACCTGTGTGCCCAGAGCCACTGAGATACGCTGTGGACCGTCTCATTTCAGAGTCTTTCACTCTTAAACTGTGTATCATAGTAGCACCGTGAGGTGCTCTTCTAGTATTGTTTTGTGTTCATTTTATTTTTCCTATTAGAATATAATCTCATAGGACACAGTCCAAGTTGTATTCATCTTTACATTCCAGAGGGAAAAGTGAGACTAAGGGTCAGAAGACTTCTGTTCTAGTCCTGGCCCTGCCACTTGGTAGCCAGTTATGTAAATTTAAATTCTCACATCCTCACTTAACCTGTCTCTAAAATGGGATTAATAATGTTGGTTCTACCTCTGCCATGGGGTTATTGTGAATAAAAATAAGAGAATAAGTGTGAAAGTACTTTGAAAACAATGAAATACAAGTACAGTGTTTTTATATGTAATAATGTTCTTTGTATTACTTGATTTTTTTTTCAGAAGCTATAAAAATAACACCTTGAAACACAATTCAGTCTATGAAGCTATGGTTCCCTTCTTTTCTCCATGTTTGCTATTCATTTTGTCTACAGCATGGATCCTCCGGTCACCTTCAGATATTTTAGAGTTACATCCTAGAGTATTCTACTTAATGGTTGGAACAGGCTTTGCCAATATCACAGTAAGATTTTTTCTTTTAAAAATCGTAATACATATAAGAAATATTTGACAGAATTCAATAGTTTGAGAAACCTTATATAGTATTAGAATAAGCAGATTTTAATTTAAAGATCTTATATGAGAAATTTGAAAGAATAATTAATAACCTCAAAGACAACATGCTGAAAGTTATTTTATTTTTTTGTTTGAAACCAGTAGGATTTGGGGACAGCTGTAGTATTTTGGAACCATGGCATAATTAAATTTTTTGTTTTGGTTGCCTGCTGAAGAATTCATGGAATAATTCCCTTCAGACTCTAAATATTATTTATAGTGTGGTTGAAATGGCAGCAGATCTAATGCTTAATTTAGGGAGCTTGGGAGGGGTTTTTGAGAGAGGAAACACACACACACATTTTCTAATCAACTGATTTTTTTTTTTTTTTTTTTTGCGGTATGTGGGCCTCTCACTGCTGTGGCCTCTCCCGTTGTGGAGCACAGGCTCCGGACGCGCAGGCTCCGGACGCGCAGGATCAACGGCCATGGCTCACGGGCCATGGCTCACGGGCCCAGCCGCTCCGCGGCACGTGGGATCCTCCCAGACCGGGGCACGAACCCGTGTCCCCTGCATCGGCAGGCGGACTCTCAACCACTGCGCCACCAGGGAAGCCCATAATCAACTGATTTTTAAATTAATAACATAGAATAAAAAACTTTGTAATAAATACTACGTATGTTAAAAAATCCCTTTCTCTGCTCTGGCCCAGCAAGAGGGAAGACAGGGAGGAAAGATCAGGAGGACTTGAGAAAAGACCCTGTTAGTCCTGACAGCCAGGAAGCCTGTGCTCTAGCTCAGGCCAGGTCCTTAATAAGTTTTTATTTTTTAACTTAGCCACTGAGTTTATGTTTCCATGTGTATAACTTGCGTTTACTATCCCAAGTCATACTGGTTTCATAGGGTTTAAAGATCTGAAAACATTAATGCATTGTATAAAATGTATCTCTGAAGGAATAAAACTATATTTGAGTAAGGTGTTGAAAGTAAAGAGAGCCAAAGAGGTTTTGAGGTGTTGTATGATAACATGACTTGATTGGAGGTAGAATCTCCTCATCACCGTGAAGAAATTTAGTTGTGTGGTGCTGTGGGAGGGTGTTCTGAGAAAATTGTTGTCGTATATCATAGAATCTTAAAATTGGGAGAAATTTCTTTTATCCAAACTGTTACCCAGTAGAAGAATGCCTTCTGTAGCACCCTTATTAAATTATCTTCCAGTGTCTTCTGACACACGGTCTGAGGGTCCACGGGTTTGGAGGTTGGGGTAGAGGTCCAGTTGGGCTCCTGAGCAGTTGAGAATTACTGAACTTGATAATAATGTAATGTACAGGTACTTGAATGCTTTTTAAATGTCGGAGTGACTCGTGCTTTGCTAATTAAATTTTCATTCTCTCTTTTTTTTTAATAACTTCAAGTGTCAGCTGATTGTTTGTCAGATGAGCAGTACCCGGTGCCCAACTTTGAATTGGTTTCTGGTTCCTCTCTTCTTGGTTGTCATAGTGGTAAATGTAGGAGTAGCCTCTTACATTGAGAGCATTCTCCTGTTTACATTAACAACTGCTTTCACTCTGGCCCACATCCATTATGGAGTACGAGTGGTGAGTAATCTAGAGCAAAATTGGTTCCATTTGATTCTTAAATAGTGGAATGGAGGTGAGGGAGAATTTCAGAAGAAACTTGCTTAATATAGTAGCTGGAAGAATTTTGGGATATTCTCTAAATTTTGGATAATATCCAGGTGCGTGATGCCATATATCATTTCTGTAATGAATATGTCGTAGTAACTACAAATAATTTCAAAGCTAGATTATTATTGTGAGGAATTAGTTCTTGTTTATAAGTGAGAAGAAATGTAAACCATTTTCTTGGTAAAGAATTATAAACTCTTTTGTGCTTTTAATTATATATAGGACAAAATCATTTATTTGTTGTTTATCTATTTCTATGCTTGCTTCTTTAGCTTCAGGGGCATTTTTATAAGGGGAAATAAAGAAGAGAGTAGATTTAAGAAGTATTCTGCAAACCTTAATATTCTCTTCTAAAATAAGAAACGGGTTTCAGGACAAATGGACTAAGATAGGTATAATAAAATGAAAATCAGAACCATGCAGTTTAGTTTCTTTTTCCTCACACTGTAACATTCTTTTCTAATTATTTTGCATACCTTAGCATGGTCTCATAACTATGATTTTGAATTGTTGTACAATATTCCATTGAGGAGATTACTTAATAATTATCAGTTTACTTAACCATGACTCAGTTATTTTAATCATTTAGGTTGTTTCCAGATTTTCACTATTATAAATAAAGTTGAAGTGAACTATCTGGAATAATATTTTTTTCCTTCATTTGCTTTTTTCTGAGGATAATTTCATAGCAATCGGGTCATGTGATAGGGTATTCATATTTCTGTGGCTTTAAAAATACTTCTATTTGGTATGTTTGTTTTGGAAGGAACCCTGCTGTGAATCAGTTTGAGAAGCAAAATGTCTTTACTTCTGTATTGTCAGACGTATTTTTAAAACGGGGGCACCTGTCATGCTTGATAACAACTTCTTATACCTTGCATATGTTTCTCCCCAAAGTAGCCCACATTTGTTGGAACAAAATAGATAAAAGAAACCATGATAAGTCTATGAATTGTGACATGAAGACATAATTATTTATGTTTCTGTTTGTGCAAGTTTAACGTTATATGCTTTATATCAGCACTCTGAGGCCTTTCTTCTGATATTTCATCAGTCATATGCATGAAGTAGAGCACAGTAACCAGTGTCTTTCATAATTGTTTTAACTTATTATAACCCTCAGAAGCATATCTTTAGAAAACCGTATACACACGCCAAACTAAACCAAAACACATTTAAATTACAAAAGCAGTACATTTTCATTGTTAAAAATCTGGAAAATAAACATAAGCTCAAACTAACGGAAAAAAATTCCAGGAGCGTCTTTTTTTGGTCTGTCTTTCTGCTCTCTTAACACTTCTACAACTTCTGACCAGAAGATAAAACTTGTTAGACCACACAAAAACATTCACTTGAACTATTGAAATGTAAATATTAAGAAGAAAAATGGAAATAAGAAGGATTAAATAAACCATATTTGCTAACTGGCACATTACCTTGCTTTTGCCTACCCACTAGGGATACCCTAACTAATATGGCTTAAACTGTCAAAAATTTGCAGCTCTAGTTTTTTACGGTTTCATCAGATTAGGAATGATTACCTAGAAGTGTTACAAGAAGGGGGAACATTAACTCTAACTATATATGTAAATATTTGATCTGACAGATACTATAAGTCAACTAACCCTATAATTTTTCAGTAGATTTGAATGTAAGGCTGTGTGGTCTGGAGGGTTCAGGAAAGACTAGATTTTGGAGTTGGGCAGACCCAAGTTTAAGTCCTAACTCTCCCAGGGTAGTTCTAGTGCCCTTTTAGCCAGCTAGCTCTACAGCTATCCTAGTCCAGAAAAACCTCTTCATTTCTGATGATTTTTGCCGTGCCAGTAAATTGTTGTCTCCAGAGGGTGAATTCTATATGCTTTTTTAAAAAAACTACGTATGTCTTTGTCATTGCCTCATGTTCTGGTTGTCTATAGGTAAAGCAGCTGAGCAACCATTTTCAGATTTACCCCTTCTCACTGAGGAAACCAAATTCGGATTGACTAGGAACGGAAGAAAAGAATATTGGCCTGTAATCTACAGAAAGAAGTACTGTAAATAAGATGCTTGTAAATATTTCATCCATCACCATTGAACTAAATTGATCTGCTTAACAGACATGGGAACTCAGTGTATGTGGTACTTGGACAGCAGGAGTGATACATATGATCTGAACTTGTGGAATTTTGGACCTACTAACTCCCAGCTTCTTTTATTTTGTTTTTTATAAAGCCATGTGATGTTTTGGTTAAACATAATACACATTAGACCAGCAAAATGTTCCTAGTAATTTTAGCTTCAGGAGCCCATAATGTTTTGGTTTATACAGAGTTAAAGATGCCTTGGTTTTTATTTTTAAAACCCCCAAATTTGTTTAGGAACACTGATAACATTCAGAAGACCCAATATGTTTTCATATTTGGTAAGTAGTAGAAGGTCTTTAGCTATGGAAGCTCTCAATAGCCCAAATCCAACATAGGGAAAAGATAAGAGCAAGTCACCTTCAGCAAGAGATGCCAAATGATTACAAAACAATATACAGTTGCCAAATACTGGTTTCTCTTTCCCATGGAAATGCCTTTTGTCCTCATGTGCTAAGAGAGCTAAAATACATATATATATATTTAGATTCTCTAGTATTCTGGCTCTCTTTATTATGGAACGGATCTTGATAAATGGTTTAATTTTCTTTTAAAGAAAAATATTCTCTTGGGACTTAGTAGAGAATGGGTTGTAATTATAGCTCACTCATTGGCATGGTTCATTGTTTAAATGTGGCATTTTTTTCCCCTTCAGCTGCAAGTTGCTGAGATTTGGTGCCTATGAACTATGATCATATGAATGCATGTGACAGTCCCAGTCTTACAATAATTACTGGTGAAGAACACAGATAAACTTCCTTATGAGAAAAATTTTCTTAGGAGTTAGGAATCTCATGACCCTCACTATGAAATTAGTTTTCTGATTTAATTTGTCCTTCCTCTCTCCCTCTGTCTTTTTCTGTGGAAGAGAGTGCTGTGTTTTTTATTTCATACAGGATAAAGAAATAGAAATTCTCTCTTCCCCAACTTGCTCACTTCCCCACTTCAAGAAAATTTTTAATATATATGCCTTACTGAGTATGTGCTCCCTTTATGTGACTTGGAGTAATTTTTTTTTTTTTGCGGTATGCGGGCCTCTCACTGTTGTGGCCTCCCCCGTTGCGGAGCACAGGCTCCGGATGCGCAGGCCCAGTGGCCATGGCTCACGGGCCCAGCCGCTCCGCGGCATATGGGATCCTCCCAGACCGGGGCACGAACCCGTATCCCCTGCATCGGCAGGCGGACTCTCAACCACTGCGCCACCAGGGAGGCCCTGGAGTAATTTTTTAAGTTTACTGACAAACATAAAAATCTCTTTGACTTTAATATGGTTGTTCTATGATCACACCTTTTCGTGAATGTGGATATTCTATTTTTAAATTTTGTCTCCATTTAATTTGGTGGTGATGAAATTTACTGGCTGATTTTCTTTTATTTTCCACTGAATGAAGTTTGTGCTTGAATGAAGAGTGTATCTTAAACCCTTTTTTTTGGATGGATTGCACTTGGATAAAATAGGCACCACTGTGTTGATATGTAATTAAATCCATAATCATTATTTATCTGTGAATGTGACCATCGTCAAATTTAATTATAGTATATTCCTCTGTTGGATTTTAGTCTGCTGCTTTGTAAAAATAACTATGTAATTGATATTTCAGTTTTTGAATCTGTAAAGTCTAATCATTGTCATTCAGGTTATTAGAAATGAGGCATCAAGGAGCTAACACATGGTTCTGTACTCATTTTAAAAAATTGTAAAGGTTGAGGTATATTTGGTGACTTTCTCTGAGACAAAAATGAACACTGAAAATAGGTGAGAAATTGATGAAGGGAAATATGGGTAGTGATTTCATGTTTGCTAATAAATTGCCATCATGGAGGTCAGAGAATGAACTAGTGAAGTAAAAGTAACTATTTTTTGTATACCTTGTTCTGTGTCATCTGTAAAATTGAACTGGATAAAGTGTTAATTTGGGCCTGGAACAAAGCTTTGTTTTAAGGTTCTGAGCTAATCATTTTATTGTTTTGTTGACCTTGTATACAAAAATGAGGTTAATCTGTATTATAAAAGAACTGATAAATATTTATAAAATGACAGATGTGGACCACAGGCTTTCTTTACCATGTACAGTATAGTAAAAACAACAACAAAAAAAAAACCCTTTACTTCTGGCATAGGGTCATGTCCTGTAATTTTGGGGCTGTTTTACCTCAAAGTGTGTTTCTGCTCTTTTTCTGTTGCATCAGGTTTATTTGAAAATTGTTTTGTGCCTATACGTTATATTTCCCAATGGTGGTTAAGAATTATGCTGCAGTCAGTTTTATTGGCATCGTTTGATGAAAGATGGCTGTCAAGAAGATAAAAGATGAAAAGTGAGTAATTAACTGTTTCCGAATACTGTGGACTTGTGAATCTTTAGTGTACTGTTGACTCTTTTTCTTGGTTTAGTCTGCTGTCTTGAAGTGCATCATGACAGCCCCCATTTGTTGTGTAGTGATATAGCAGCCGAAGCAGGACTTCATCACAAAGAGCTCTTGTGAATTTACGTCATTGCCAATTACCATAACATTTCCGAAGTATAAAATATCTTTTAGGCTTATGCATGATATTTTGGAGTGCGTTCACACCCCAGCCTTTCTCCCAGCATACACTCAGCTGCCTTTTGGGGAGCAGTGGCATGATTGGTCATACATGCATGTTTTCTGTACATTTCAGAATAGAGTGCCTTAGTCAGGCCAGAGGTTTGCTTTGTGTTTCTTCTGACCAAAATTACCTAGACCTGTAAGAAGTTTCTTTTCAGGTTATGGTATGAAAAATGTCCTTTATGCTTGTCTCCCCTATATTTGAGGGAGGCATGGATAGAAGAATCTTAAAAAATACCTGAGTATGTTAATGCTGCCTTTTATGATCCTTCAATAGCATTCATGATCCTAGTGTAACGTAGTTTAAAATTGCCACAGTTTAGCCAACATTCCTCCCTTAATGTGTAATAGACATAATTTATGGGTTCTGGTCTTAAGGGTAATAGAGCGAATAACTTCCACATAAAGAACTAAATAGTCTTCCCTGGCATTTTAATAATATCATGGTTAAATTACTTTTAATTGTAATTTTAAAAAGAAGTTTCAATGCTGATTATGGCCTAGAATGTTATAGTACTATTACCAACGTTTCATTTTTTTAAATATAGAGCTGTTGGGAAGAGGAGTGTATGTCTAGGGTTGCCCAAATTCTAAATAGTTACCAAAAAAATATTGGTCACGACCTAGAGCCTGGGCATTGGGGGAACATGCAAAGGAGAAAGCAGGCATAGTATCCACTTTAAGGGGAAGAAGAGATCACTTTAGTGCCCAATGATCCTACTGCAGTGCACAGTTTAAAATTGTCACAACTTAGTCATTCCTCTACTAACTTAAAGTTCAAATGTGAATTTGAAAGACTCCTAAGTGTTCAGTTTTCAAAGAATTATTTTATTTTGTAGTCAGTCTAAAAACATTTGAAATGTACCTTGCTTTCCTAAGCAGACTTTGATTCTCTGAGTTCTGGAGGATCAAAAGATAATCTGAAGGTGTTTGAATCAAAGGCTACTTTTCCCCTTTATATTTTAGCAGGAAGCCTATTTGTAACTCGTCCTGTTCATTCTTCACCTGGGTTTTTAACTAGCCACTGTCTAGGACAGAGACGCCCACTTGCTCTGTCGCCCCTAGATCTCGCCACATTCACATCTCCTCGATTGCCTTATCTCTCTTGACTAGTCAAGGACTGGGAACATGCCAGAGGGAACAAAGTAAACCTGATGGACTAGAACATTTGATGTCGGGTCTCCAAATAAGCCAAAAACAGGTACAGAAATCTTTGATCGTGTTGATTCTTATGTTCAGAGTGGTCTTTATCTTGACCTCAGTTCTGGACTTGCCTGAGCACTCTGTAGGAAATGTGTGAAGTCAGACTAGAATTTTCTTTGTCCTGTGAGGTGTCCTTGTAAGGCAGCATGCCCATTCTTGAACACCCTGTGGGTGAAGAACCTTAAGTGAGCTGCCAGTAATTGAACCTTCCAGGAAGAATTTTAACTAGTATGCTGCATTTGAAGCACTTTGACATGTACCTTTTAAGTGACAGTTTTAACAGTAAAATGGTGTTAAATTAATCACTGTGAAACTTGAAAGTGTGATGCCCTGTACATTTTAGGAAGCTTAAGTAAATTTCTGATTTTCCTTTATTAATTATGTAACCCATGTGATTTGTGTCTTTTACTTTTCGTCTTTGACAGTGGTGCAGGTGACTGACTTATTGGCAGGCAGTTACTTCAGGGTATATGGTAAATCATGGTTGTCTAACTTTTCCAGAGAAAGTGGCAATGTGTTCACTTTTTCCTTTGTGTGAAGCCATGGGAATTGGATTTACTGGCTAATTTATTTCCAGGGTTTCTACAGTGCAAAATAAATGTAACCTTTTAAACATGCTAGTAATGCTTTCCTTTTTAATAAAAATACAAGAGATAGTAATCTAGCTGATTGACTGTTTTTAAGCAGAGACCTGCTCTTCTTACAGACAGATCTTAAATGAGCTAATATTTTGGGTAGCAAAAGAAGTTTTGCCATTTGTAGCCTTTTTCACAGGTGGCCTGAGTGAGGGGGTTGTGTTGCATTTGGTCAGAAAGGCCCGGTCCCCAGAATTGGCAAATGGCACATGGAGTGATTCTAGAATAATTTAACAAAGCCTTGTGAGGAGAGTCCATTTGGACACAACAGAAGTATTGTCTCCCACAGGCCATTAACATTGTCTTGCTCTTCATAGAATCATTCATAGAAAGCTAGGTTCAATCAGAGTTGTGTTATTTTGAAAGCATGTGAAATGGATAATGGCCATGGAATACCTAATGCTACATTGTAATTAGAGATTACATCTAGATTACATCTAGAGATGCAAGGAGTGGCTAAATGCTGTGGACGCCTTATGGCTCTTAGGCTAAGGGCTTCTCTTAAGAAGTTTCTATGGGTAATAATTAGAATAGGAATTGATTCTGGCTTTTTATTGAAACATAGACAATTTACCATGAATTCTAGATCCTGATATTCTTGAGAAGCACTTTTTAATCTTTGAAGAGTAAATTCTTGACCAGAAACATGTTTAGTTTAGTACTTGATGTTACTAATCAGGTTATAGGAGGATCGTGTTTTATTTTACGAGATCTATGAATGCTGCATTATGAATCTGTTTGAATTACTGGTATCATTCAGTATCAGACTTAGTTTAATAAGTACTAATTAAGACTGCTCACAATATGAACATTTTTTGTAGGTTATTTTGTTTATATAACTTACCGCATTAGAGCAGCCATTCAGGAGACAAAGACACAGCTACGTGTAATCATTTCCTCTTTCTGGAATGCGCCAAGAAAGCAGAATTCAGTATTAAACTCCAAATTTCAGTTTTGTTTTTTAAAGTAGCATTTCCTGTGGGTAAAGGAGAAGGCAGGGAACAACTGCTGAGGTGTAAACTCCCTGCTGCCTGCCTTCTCCCTTTCCCTTCCCATCGAACAGAATAGAGTAAGTTTGTAGCCAGTTGTAGGAAATGAAATCGATACTTTTCTGAGTAAGGTTTCATGCCCTGTGACTAAGAATAGGCGGCAGGAATCCTGGTGGAATCAATTATTGATTTGTTTAGCTTGGTCCTGTTGCAGGTTGCTTTCTGTAGTATTCTGATTCCATCCCTTCTCAGGTACCTAGAAACAATACCACTTAAGTAACTGGAATGTGTTTGCTACAAGTGGAATATATTAGAGAAGATGAAAGGAGTGCAAAGTCTTATTCTCCCTTTCCAGTAGTTTAATTGAACATGTTAGTAACTGGTCTGTCTAGCTCTTGCTGTGTTCATAGCAAATAATGTAGCATTTATTTTATCTGGTTATGTGTGGTGTGTGTATATATGCATATTTAATATGTACACATATTCTCTGTGCACATATATGTATGATATATTCGTATATACATGCAGTCTACTCTTGATTATCAGCAAGATGGTAAGCCTTTACTAGACTGTTTCTTCATGTTGGCTAAATCTGCATGTAGCCCATAACTCTGTGAAGCCCCTTCCTTATCTGGAGCCATAGTCTTTCCTACTTTCCATTCATCTCAGTCCCCAAGAAAGGCCCTTGACATATGTCACTTTCCCCTTCCCTTTCACCAGGGATTGTGTGAGCCAGAAACCTTTTGAGAAAGATGGTTGCTTCCACCGGAGTTGAGGCTTCTGGGTCTGAATGATGATGGGGCCCATTCCTGGCCAGGAGGCAGCCCCTGGAGCAGTTGTGCTCTTGGGCTTGATGGGGGGAAAAATCTAGCTCTTACGGGAAATGGGGCTTCACAATTTGCTTAAATTCCTTAGCTGGAATGCTGTGAAGTCTTAGATAATTCGATGTGCGAATAGAGTACAACTGTGCATTTCACCATTAGTATTGTGTCATCGGTGATCCTGTTGCTAGCCCAGATAATCAAGACCTTGACTGTTTCTTGCCACTGGATTCTGGAAGCCTTTCCCTTTCAACTGGATTTGTGTTCATTTCTGCTGCTGTGAAACACAAAGTAATGCAGTAGGTTTTAACTTAAAATTGTTTAATTCTGTTACTGATAAATATTTATTGTAATAAAAGTAAAGAGAAAATGATTTTTTAAATCTTTTTAATTGTTTTCAGATTGTCTTCTTTGTTTTTCCTTGGTAGGTGCAAAAGGGGAGGGGAGCTATGGGGAGAAAAATAATGTCCAGTCACTTGTCTCAGAGAATCATTGGTTAATTTAGAGCAAAACATTAAAAGATTTCGTTTTGTTTTGTTTGATCAGCTCCTGGGTGTCCTATAGTCCTGTGACTTCTTTCAGAGAGCAGAGTACTAGGAAGATGGCAGTAACAGGTTTTCATAATGTACTGCTCTTGACTCTCCCAGAACTGGGTATCGGGCAATATTTATTGTTCTCACAACTGGATCACACTTATATTAGCTTGTAAGGTGGTTGTTTCATACTCAAAAACATCTTCCCATAGAAAGAGTGTTAATGTATGCTGTTAATTTTCCAGGCTAATTCCACAAGAACTTAATAACCCACACTTAATACACCTAAACTTTAGTATATGAGCAAACCATAAGCTCTTATAAAGACTCATATTTTCTAACATGGCTTCTGAGGAGAATATTTCCTGTTTTTTTAACATCAGAATTGATCTCCCAGTTCTGGCAGTGGGCATTTAAAATTTTTTTCTGTAACAGGTTTAAAGAAGGTGAGGGAGGAAATGTCCCATATTTTAACCCAGGCTAATTCTCTGGCTTATGTGCTCTTAATCCCCTGCTCTCCGAACTTCTTGGACTTCTTGGTCGCAGTAGCAGTTATCCCCTCCCTTCTAAATGCAAACCTCAGACACCTAGCACCGGCCTGACACTCAGCAGGGGTAACCAGCTTGGGTTTAGTTACTGATAAACTTAAAAAATTACTGATGTAATTTTGGCCCCATGGGGCTATAGCCTAGACCTATTATCTCTCAAGGATAATTCTTTTATTTTTTTATTTTTATTTTTATTTTTGTGGTACGCGGGCCTCTCACTGTTGTGGCCTCTCCCGTTGCGGAACACAGGCTCCGGACGCGCAGGCTCAGCGGCCATGGCTCACGGGCCCAGCCGCTCCGCGGCATGTGGGATCTTCCCAGACTGGGGCACGAACCCGTGTCCCCTGCATCGGCAGGCAGACTTTCAACCACTTGCGCCACCAGGGAAGCCCAAGAATAATTCTTTTAAGTGGGATTGCCTACTCAGTGCATATGCTTATTTAAACTATTGCGACTGGCAAACTGTCTTTTTAAAAGGTGTCTTTCCAGCAGTGAATGAGAGTGTCTTTTTTTCCACACCTATGAAAAAGGTTGGTTATTTATATAATTGAGGCTGTCTGTGACAGCAGCAGAGACCTCCCAGCTGGCTGGGGAATGTCTGGAGAGAGCCAGGAAAGGAGGCTGGCCTGAGGTGTTATTATGGTTGGGAGGTAGGGCCAGGATGAGGGTACCCGGCACACACAGTAAGAACCTCCCACCAAAGGAGAGAGCACCCAGGGTTTTTTTTTTTTTTTTTTTTTTTAAGTCAGCTGCCCAGATGTGGAGCAAAGGGGAAGAAAGGCATGAGGCTTAAAAAGCTCAAACAGCAGAAAAGGGAGTCAGATTCCTTATCACAAAAAGTGTCTGGCTTTAGGCCAAGCAGCTTATTGATCGCTCTTTATGAGTCTTTATGGTACCTTTGCTCTCTCTCCCATCTCTGGTGTGACAGCCTATTCCCACTGACTTTCTCGTGGTATCCTACTCCCAGCCGTAGACAGGCACACACGCATGTACCTGTGTCTCTTCTCACAGGTGGTGGAGACATGAGCCAGGACCTAGAGGAGTTAGGGGTCAGAACTATATCTTGCCCCTGATTCCTCAGCCCCTAGGGAAGGTTAAAGCTGGAGGTCACAACTAAAGGAGAGAGAGATTGAGGCCCGAAGAAAACTCGTTCCCCTCCCCCGCCCTCCAGACTCCTCAGCCCAGCTAGATATGGGACAAGGATCCAGGCAGGTGTTGGGCTCTTGACTGCTCCAAGATTTTGGCACTCCTAAATCTCCCTACCACTTGTATACTTGGAAAAATTAATTGAAAATTCCGATCCCACCTCCAGCCCCGCCCTCCCCCCCACCGTGCCCCGCCCCCAGTCAGACCGACCACAAACCACCACAGCCTCCCCAGGACTCTCCGCGCTGCTGGTGACCAGGGGCCGTGGCCATGGCTGCTTTTGATCTGGGCGCCCGGTTCTGGGACCGCCGCCGCTGCCGGAACAGAGACGCAGGGAATCCACTCCACAGCAATGCCCTATATCAGCCCCGGAGGGCCCCAAGGAAGAGTGAGGCATGGCCTGTGGAGGGGAAGGTGCTGGACATCCCCAGCAAGAATCAGAAGGGCCAAAGCTTCCATTCCATCTCTCTCCCCCGGCTCCCCACCCCCAAGCGGCATCTGGCTCCCAAATCTTGCCCCAGCCCCAGGCCCAGTCACCCCATCTCTGCAGTTGGAGTCCCTCCTGGACCAGGCTCCTCTGGGCAGCCAAGGCCAAGAGGGTTCCTTGAAGTGGGGAGAGGAATCAGAACCCCAGAGACCCAAAGGAGGTCCCCCCCCAGCGGCTACGTAAAGATGTGACTTATTCCAAGAGCATCACGGAGTCCAGCAGTTCATCCTGAGACCACCCCCCCCCCATTTCTATGAGGCTGGACCTCTCCCTTGCCCCCAGAACACCCAGTAAAGGCTCATGAAGAAAGCAAAAAAGAAAAAAGAAAACTCCATTTGCCTCTGGGTAGGTCTTATTCACAACGCGGTTATCTTCTTTGGCCTCACAATTGCCTGTGATTTGAGTAGGCAGGCAGTATAGCTGAGAAAACGGTCAAGGAGTTGTGGCATACCTAAGGTTGCAGGGCCGGTCTAGGATTAGGACCTGCATTTTCTTACTACTCCAGTGCCCTTTCCCGAGTTAACCTCAGGCCAGTGGGATAGGGTTCTGCCAAATGTTATCCAGCTTGTTTTCGAAAGGATTTTAATTCTCAGTAAGAACACTGTGAATTTTTCGTTGGCAATGCGACACACACAAAAAAACGCCCAGGAAATAGTGCCTCTCAAGGGACTCCTCAAAAGTTTAATTGTGCTTCTGTGCTCTTAACTTTCACTCCCCCCTACCCCTGCATTCCGTACCATTTTCCTCTTTCTGTAAGTATGTGATTGCAGGTGGTGATGGTGGGATTGTCCTAGGTTTCAGCCCCACTGAAAACCGCTACAGAAGACAATTCCTTGATGGATACATTCTAGAGAACATAGGGGCCGAATGCACAAAGTATCAATAGGAGCTCAAAAATGAATGGACGACGCGTAGATGGATACAGTATACTTTAGTTCAAACTTTCCGAGCGATCGTACTATTCTATCCGCTCCATGAGGAAAGGACAACGCTTGTATCCTCAGCGCTAGCACAGTGATTGGCATAGAGTAGGCACTCGATTATATTTGATGAATATGATTTTGAGGAATATTTATTTGATGAATGAAGAATCAATCATCAGGGGCTTCCCTGGTGGCGCAGTGGTTGAGAGTCCGCCTGCCGATGCAGGGGACACGGGTTCGTGCCCCGGTCTGGGAAGATCCCACATGCCGCGGAGCGGCTGGGCCCGTGAGCCATGGCCGCTGAGCCTGCGTGTCCGGAGCCTGTGCTCCGCAAGGGGAGAGGCCACAACAGTGAGGGGCCCGCCTACCGCAAAAAAAAAAAAAAAAAAAAAAAAAAAAAAGAATCAATCATCAGGGTCAGTAAGTGACGAATCACAACTTGGTGCAGCTCTTAAATCTTCCAGCCTCCGTTAATACCCCCGGGCCTTCGTGGGGATTACCCTAATTGCAGGAGAAAGGAATAAATCCCCAAGCTGGGATATAGCTTTCAGAACACCAGTGGGCGGAGCCTGAGGGGATGCGCGCGCAACCACGCCAGTTGCGGATTAGGTGACTGTTTTTCCCTGGCAACGGCTTGTTAGCAACGGCTTGTTGATAGCAGCAAGGCGGTAGTCCGGCGGTGGTCCAGGCAGAGCTGCCTGGGGGCGGGAGGCACCTGCCATGAATCCGCCGCGATCCCTGAGGGTCCTGGAGGAGAAGGAGAAGGAGCATTTAGCCACTCCGATTCTCGGACCCTCGATACATTCTGATAACCCTCAGGAGCGGATCCAGGCCCGGCGCCTCCGCATCGCGGCGCGCCTGGAAGCTCGGAGGCGGTGAGCTGGGTTTGGGCGGGTCCCGCCAAGGAGCGCCCAGGGTGCGGTGACGCGGTGCGGGGATGAGGGGGTGGCTTCTCCGGGCCGGAGCCCCTGCGGTGAGGGGGCGACGTGCCCTACGTGTGAGCCGGCCTTGTTTCTTGATAAGATAGAAAACATTTCTACCAGAAGGTTCAAACAAAGCATGGGATATTAAAACATTGAACACACTAGTAAAGTCAAAGACGGAAATCATAATCCCTCCGGCATGTTCATTGAGAGCCTGCTGCGCCAGGCATTGTGGGCCATACGCTGAAGAGGCGGCCTCCATGACCTGCCCGCCGAGGTCTTTCTTTCCTCCGTGCCTCCCAGCCTGCCTTCCTTCCACAAGTAGTTATGGAGTGGACCTCGGCTATCACTTCTGCTGGTCTCAGTGGCTTATCTGGGTGTGTGACACAAACCCCTTTTCCTGCAGGCTCTGAGGCTGATAAACCACACCGTTCTCAGGCCGGGGTTGCCGCACCTGTCCATGCACAGACGGAGTGGCCTTGTCTTAAGGGGGTACAAAGGGGAACTTGCGTGACCCCCTGAACACCCTCTCAGTGTGACAGCACTTATACCTTGTCCTGCTGGTCAGGGTCAGCTGCCCTGCCAAGATGGTGCTTCTCTTCTTGTCTGCTGGCCTTTGGACACAAGGGCCCTAAAGTGATGTGGCTGGGTTCCAATAAAACTTTACTAAAGAACACTGAAATCTGAATTTCATATAATGTTCATGTGTCACAAAATATCCCTCATATTTAGATCTTTTTTTCTAAATTAATAAATTTCATAGTTTAGAGCAGTGTTAGGTTCACGGAAAAATTGAGTGGAAGTACAGAGACTTCCCATATACCCCCAGCCCTACACATGTATAACCGCCTCCACTATCAACCTTCCCCACCAGAGTGGTACATTTGCTACAACTGATGGATCTTGATAGATATATAATGACATGTTTCCACCATTACAGTATTATACAGAATAGTTTCAGTGCCCTAAAAATCCTCTGCGCTCCGCCTATTCCTCTTGATCTTAAAAAAATTTTTTTTTGAAAATGTAAAAATCATTCTTCACTTGTGAGCCCTACAAAAACAGATGGGTCAGATTTGACCCATAGGCCAATGTGTGCCAACCCTGATGTATAGATCAATGTGATGTTCTGTGGGATATTCAGATGGTCCTGATCTATTCCGACTATATTTTGACAGATCAGGAGAGTTAACATGGCTCTGTGAGTGAGAGGCCTATGTGAGTATACATTATCTGTTCCATGTAAATGTGAACTTCCTGATCCTTTTTCCTGATTGAGGTAGAAAATAATGCATTTGGCCCAATCAGTGGCTACATTCCATGTCCCTAAGGCCACAGTAACCTGCTCTAGCAAAGACACCCGACCTGCATGTCAGCTGCAATTAGGACTGCTGCTTGGTTGAGCTTGCAGTAATTGACAGTTATTATCTTGGATCCATCCAGTTTTTGCAGGGACCAGACCAGTGAATTAAATGGAGATTTGATAGGCACCACCACTCCCAAATCCTTGAGATCCCTAAGGGTGACACTAATCCCCACCATCTCCCCCTGTTGACAATAGTGCTTTTTTAGGCACTCGGGTGAAGTTTCGGAGTGTCCATTTGACCTTCCACATGGTGATAGCTCTTACCCACAGGCCAAGGACCTAGTGTGAGAATTTCTCAAATTTCTAAGTATGTTAAGATCACTCTGGTTGCTCTTTGGGGAATGGTTTGGAGGAGCCAGAAGTGAAAGTAAGGAGTCCAGTTAGGAAGCAGTTGTATTTGTCCAGGTGAGAGATGAAGTTGGTCTGAACTAGTTAGTGGCAGTGGTTTGGAGATAAAGCAGATGCACTCCAGACATATTTTGGAATTGAAATTGACTGGATTTACTGATTGATTGGACATGCTGATGAAACGCAGGGGAAAAGCTAGAATGGCTTGAACAGCTGGGTAGATAGATGGTAGTACCTTTTATTGAGATGGTAAAGACAGTGATGGGGGCAGTAAGGCAGGAGTTGAAAATCAAAGGTTTGGTTTTGTCCATACTAAGGGAAGTCGAATTTTGTAAGACATTAAAATTGAGATGTCCACTAGGCAGTTGGGTATGGGTCTTAAACTCAGAAGAGATCTGGATTAGAGGGACCAGTACAAAGAGTCAGCAGCATTATGATTGTATTTTAAACCATAGGAATGAATTAAATTACACTGGGAAAGAGGATTAGAAAGGGATGAGAAAAGTGTTCATGGCTAAGTCCTAAGAAAGCCCAGCATTTAGAAGTTGATGGAAGAGGAAACGCTGACAAGGAGAATAAGATAGAATGGCCAGGGTTTCCCTGGTGGCACAGTGGTTGAGAGTCCGCCTGCCGATGCAGGGGACATGGGTTCGTGCCTCGGTCCGGGAAGATCCCACATGCTGCGGAGCGGCTGGGCCCATGAGCCATGGCTGCTGGGCCTGCGTGTCCAGAGCCTGTGCTCCATGGTGGGAGAGGCCACATCAGTGAGAGACCCACGTACCGCACACACACACACAAAAGAATGGCCAGTTGAGGCTGGTAGAAAAACAAATAAGTGAGGTGCAGTAGCATACCTAATGAATTTGATGCCTGGAGCAGATAATTTCTAACACACAGATAATAACAATAGCCTGAAAAGAAAAGCAGACAATGAACATTTTCTTTTATTGAACTTTGTTATATTACCATGCCGGTAATTTTTTAAAAAATAAAAATAAAATTTACAATACAAAATGAGAAAGAAGTAATGGATGAATACTTTTATATATGTTTTTAAAAATTATTTATTTATTTTTGGCTGCGTTGGGTCTTCATTGCGGTGCGCAGGCTTCTCATTGTGGTGACTTCTCTTGTTGTGGATCTCGGGCTCTAGGCGCGCGGGCTTCAGTAGTTGTGGCTCACAGGCTCTAGAGTGCAGGCTCAGTAGTTGTGGCGCACAGGCTTAGTTGCTCCGTGGCATGTGGGATCATCCCGGACCAGGGCTCGAACCCGTGTCCCCTGCATTGGCAGGTGGATTCTTAACCACTGCGCCACCAGGGAAGTCCCAATGAATACTTTTAAATTACATGTGGGGAATTCCCTGGTGGTCCAGTGATTAAGACTCTGCGCTTTCACTGCCGAGGGCCTGGGTTCGATCCCTGGTTGGGGAACTAAGATCCCACAACGTGGCCAAAAGAAAAATTACATGTGTTTTGGGGAAAAAAAGGAAGAAAAAAGCATATGAAGAAATGTTCCCAAAGGAGTGAATTCGCAAGACTTAGAGAACGAGTTGTGGATAGAATGACAGAATAGAGGTAACTCAGGTTCCGTTTCTTCATGTTTCTAATAACTTGGCTAGTGTTGTTTATGTCAAATCCCTAATCTGCTGGGATATAGAGTAGCTGGGGGGTTGTGGACGTGCCCTGCGCTGAAGTGAGCTGGGACAGTTCTGAACCATTTCAAATGTGCTCTCAAAACACATGCGTGTAGCTGAGTCTGTGTGTCAGAGACCAACTGTATAATTGCAAGTTCTACAAATTAACTTCCTTCTTCAAGGATAAGAAATAGAAAGGTGCTATACTGACGCTTACATATATATTATTAAAAAACAATAGTAGGGATTTCCCTGGTGGCACAGTGGTTAAGAATCCGCCTGCCAATGCAGGGGACACGGGTTCAATCCCTGGTCCGCAATGATCCCACATGCGGCAGAGCAGCTAAGCCCGTGTGCCACAACTACTGGGCCTGTGCTCTAGAGTCCACTTGCTGCAACTACTGAGCCCACATGCCACAACTACTGAAGCCCGCACTTCTAAAGCCTGTGCCCTGCAACAAGAGAAGCCACTGCTCGCCGCAACTAGAGAAAGCCCGAATGCAGCAACTAAGACCCAACGCAGCCAAAAATAAATAAAAAAAAATTTTAAACCCACATAAAGTAAAAAAAAAAAGATTTAAAAATCGACAGTACTGCAGCAATTTTTTGGAACTTAGATTAACAAAAGATTTTTCAGAAAGGAGTGTTTTATGAATTGTTTTGTTGCTGGCACAGGGTGATAATAAAAAACAGACTGACTTTAGTCAGTTGTGTTGTTTTAAAATTAGCCTTGGGCTCCTTGATTGCCTATGGTGCTCACTGCCCTAACTGCCTAGGCCTTGGTGGGTCATTGAGGTGTAGTTTTAGAGGGGAAGCTGTTAACAGAATTAAGTGTCATATGAAGATAAAGAATAAGATTAATGGCTAAAGTACCCCAAACTCTCAATCTCTAGTTTTTCAGTTGACATTTCAAATTCCTGAGAGATGTCACTTCTGAGTCAAGATGGTGGATAGAACACATGCATTTACCTAGGATCTCTATCAAAAATGAGATCTCTCCTGTGCTCCGCAACAGGAGAGGCCACAACAGTGAGAGCCCCACGTACCGCAAAAAAAAAAAAAAAAAAAAGAGAGAGAGAGAGATTTAAAGGGATTAAGTAAAAACGATATAAACCCACAAAGTCAAGCAAAACAGGGGGACTCAATAGCAACAACATTTTGGAAGCTGGGACGTATATAGACAGATGGTAAATGGCTTAGCAGATTCAAGAATATGGAAATATAAACTAGTAGTGAGGAAAGCTCAGAGCCCCCTTGATTTCCTCTGCAATAAATCTCCAAAAGGCAGCATCAGGTTTATCTGGATAGGAGTGAAGAGGGAACTAAAATAAGAATTGGTTGGAAAATTAATAGATGTCAAGAACCTTTCTCTCACTTTGCACAGTTGACCGGAGGTTTGGAGAAAGTAAAATGGAGGATGAGTGGTTTGGGGGATGCTGGACAGAGAGGAGGCAAGGACATGGTACTAAAAGCAAGGGGATTCCACGGACACATGCACACTGGAGCTGAGCGCCTCCCCCTCCCCCTTCCTGGAATGCTGGCAGGACCTGCCTGTTGCAGGCAGGAGACTGGAGAAATCTCTCTGCAGAATCTGACCGGCCCAGAAAGAGGGACTTAACGACACTGAAATCAGGTTTGCCCAGGAAATGGTTCAGGTAGATTGTCCTGCACTGAAGTTCACAGCTATTATACCACACCCTTGCACTCAGCACTTTCATAAGCTTTTTCGTCTTAGCATGGAAAGGTAGCCAAGGATTTCGAGACGTCTGAAGAAAGTCTTTAAGGTGAAAGGTAGACACCAAAATGAATAAACAGAAAAAAGCAACTTAGAGGAAATTGAGACCATGTAGGAAGAAAACAACAAAACACAACGAAAAGACTGTCTTTAAGTACACTTGAAACTTATATAATGTTATATACCAATTTTACTTCAATTAAAAAGGGACTTCTGTGGCAGTCCAGTGGTTAAGACTCCATGCTTCCAATGCAGGGTTCGATCCCCGGTCGGTGAACTAAGATCTCGCATGCTGTGCAGCACGGCCAAAAAATTAAAAAGAAAAGAAAAGAAAGAAAAAAGGAAAAAATGACTGTCATTAAGATCCTCAGAAGAAGATATACAGATCGCCAACAAACACATGAAAGAATGCTCAACATTGCTAATCATTAGAGAAATGCAAATCAAAACTACAATGAGGTATCACCTCACACCAGTCAGAATGGCTGTCATCAAAAAATCTACAAACAATAAATGCTGGAGAGGGTGTGGAGAAAAGGGAACCCTCTTGCACCGTTGGTGGGAATGTAAATTGATACAACCACTATGGAGAACAGTATGGAGGTTCCTTAAAAAACTAAAAATAGAACTACCATACAACCCAGCAATCCCACTACTGGGCATATACCCTGAGAAAGCCATAATTCAAAAAGAGTCATGCACCACAAAGTTCACTGCAGCTCTATTTACAATAGCCAGGACATGGAAGCAACCTAAGTGTCCATCAACAGATGAATGGATAAAGAAGATGTGGCCCATATATACAATGGAATATTACTCAGCCATAAAAAGAAATGAAATTGAGTTATTTGTAGTGAGGTGTATGGACCTAGAGTCTGTCATACAGAGTGAAGTAAGTCAGAAAAAGGAAAACAAATACTGTATGCTAACACATATATATGGAATCTAAAAAAAAAAATGGCTCTGAAGAACCTAGGGGCAGGACAGGAATGAAGATGCCGGCGTAGATAATGGACTTGAGGACACGGGGAGGGGGAAGGGTAAGCTGGGACAAAGCGAGAGAGTGGCATTGACATATATACACTACCAAATGTGAAATAGATAGCTAGTGGGAAGCAGCTGCATAGCACAGGGAGATCAGCTTGGTGCTTTGTGACCACTTAGAGGGGTGGGACAGGGAAGGTGGGAGGGAGACGCAAGAGGGAGGGGATATGGGAATATATGTATACATATAGCTGATTCACTTTGTTAACACAACAATGTAAAGCAAATATACTCCAATAAAGATGTTAAAAAAAAAAAAAAAGAATCTGCCTGTTAATGCAGTAGACACGGGTTCGATCCCTGGTCTGGGAAGATCCCACATGCCGTGGAGCAACTAAGCCTGTGCGCCACAACTACTGAGCCTGTGCTCTAAAACCCATGCACCACAACTACTGAAGCCTGTGCACCTAGAGCCCGTGCTCCGCAACAAGAGAAGCCACCACAGTGAGAAGCCCGCACACCGCAATGAAGACCCAACACAGCCAAAAATAAATAAAATTAAAAAAAAAAGAAGGATCCTCAGAGAAAAAAGAAAAGATAATTGCAAACGTGAAACAAGAATAGGATGCTATTAAAATAATCTAGAGATCAAAACAGAGCTCTTGGAAATTAAAAATAAGGTCGAAATGGGAAGCAGTAGAAGGGTTGGGAAGTAAAGGTAATGGAATTGCCTGGGACATAGAACGAAAAGGAAAAAGAAACTAGTAGAGAAAAAGATTTTTTAAAAATTAGAGGACTAGTCCAGGAGATCTAGTATCTGCTTTCTAGATCCAGAAAGAAAGGAGAGAGTAAACAGAAGGGTGGAAATGATCACTGAAAGAATTCAAGAACATTTTTCAGAACTGAAGATCATGAGTTCCCTGGTTGAAAGGGCCCACCTGACAGCACAATGAATGAAAGTAGACCCACCCCAGGCACACCACTGAGCATGCTCAGAACACCAAGAACCAAAGGAAGGGTCCTACAAGCTTCCAGAGTGAACAACGATGACAACAGTAATGACAACTCTCACATACAAAGAAAGGATTAAGAAACCGGATGACATCTGGTTTCGTAAATAGCAACAGTGGACACCAGAAGACAATGAGCAATGCCCTCAAAGTTCTAAAGAAAAATGATTTTCAACCTGGAGCTCTAAACCCAGCCAAACAATCACTTCCATTTCAATTTTTTAAGTCCTGAGAAAGGACTCTGACTTGTCTGGAGGTATGGTTATTCAAGATGGCAGCTCCCATTGAGACCATTTGGGTGGCAGTGGTGGGGAAGCAGTTTCCCAAAAGAGGGATCCAGCTCAAACCTGAGGAGAGAGAAGTCTGCGATGGCACCTTTAGGGAATATGATAGGTCAGCACCGACCAAGAGAAATACAATACGTAAATTAGCATCCACATTAAAAAAATAGAACAGGGGGCTTCCCTGGTGGCGCAGTGGTTGAGAGTCCGCCTGCCGATGCAGGGGACACGGGTTCGTGCCCCGATCCCGGAAGATCCCACATGCCGCGGAGCGGCTGGGCCTGCGAGCCATGGCCGCGGAGCCTGTGTGTCCGGAGCCTGTGCTCCGCAACGGGAGAGGCCACAGCAGTGAGAGGCCCGCGTACAGCAAAAAAAAAAAAAAAAAAAATAGAACAGGTGAAATTAAATTTTGTAATTTATTTTGCTGAACTCACTATATAAAAATATTATTTTAACATGTAATCAGTATAAATCATATTGAGATATTTTGCATTTTTTAATTGAAAGTCTTCAAAATCCATCTAGTTCATATTTTACACTCAAAGCACATTTCAGTTTGGATCAGCCACATTTCAAGTGCTCAAGAGCCACATGGGGTTAGTGGCTATCATATTGGACAGTGTGGTGCTAGGCAGTCGGAAATGATAAGTAAAAGGCAGCAATGGGATTAAAGCTGAAACTAGATGATAAGAATGTGTAGCATAGTTATTTTTCTTTCTGAAGCACAGGTCTTTGCTCCAGGAAGTAGTTGGAAGGATTATTTAGACAGAGGTGGTAATTAATTGGTGGTCAAAGTAGCAAGTCAGGTGAATGAGTGTGTTTTGGATGGTAATGAGAACACCATTAGCTTGGCAATATCTGAAGCCCTGAGTAGAATGAAACAAATCGTTTTCTCAGTAAGGGCAATGAGTAGCTTCAATAAGAGTATGGAAGTGAATGAAATGACAAGAAAAGAGTTTCAGTTGGATTGGGAGTGGGGTGAGGGGTGCTAACTCAATTCCAGCTCTCAAAAATGGTGTAGCACGATGTAGGGCTGTGCTGACCTTTGAACAAAGGGAAGGGAGATGAGGGCTTCCCTGGTGGCGCAGTGGTTGAGAGTCCGCCTGCCGATGTAGGGGACACGGGTTCGTGCCCCGGTCTGGGAAGATCCCACATGCCGCAGAGCGGCTGGGTCAGTGAGCCATGGCCGCTGAGCCTGCGCTTCCGGAGCCTGTGCTCCGCAACGGGAGAGGCCACAACAGTGAGAGGCCCGCGTACCGGAAAAAAAAAAGGGAAGGGAGATGGAAGTCAGGGAGAGAAAAAGTCAAGGAAGAATGAAGAGTCAAGAAAGGGATCTGCTTGTTCACCATGGTTGAAGACATAAGAGGATGGCTTCATTTTTCTTAAGGCAGAACTGGGAATCCTCATGGCCGCTGTGTGCCAGAGGAGACAGCGGACCTCCACGATGTAAGTGGGGTGGGTATTGGTGGGGTCATTCCCCCGTGCCTCCTCCAAAGAAGCGCAGAATCTGGAACCTTATCTTTCCCCCGTCATCTTTGGTCTTATTTTCTGATTAACACATACACACATATGCGCTATTTATAAAATTCATGCAATAGAAAAATGTAGAGACTATAAGTCCTCAGTAAAGTTCTCTTTCCTTAAATAATTACTGTCATCTGTTTGTCATAAATCCTTCCAAGATTTTTCCTGTGCATATGTATATAAGCCTATTTTAAGAAGAAAATCTATATTATACTTTACATATTGTTCTACAGCTGGCTCTTTTTACTTACATATTGTGGACATCTTTCTGTGCTGCTAGATAGCACATCATTTTTTTTTAATAGGCTACAATATATTTTCTTGTATTGTTGCCTCACAAGTTATTTAAACAGGCAACTATTAATATGTATGTAGAATGTTTCCACGTTCCCGCTAGTAGAGAGAGTGCTGCAGTAATCATTCTTGTGCATATTTCTTTTTGAACTTGTGAAAGCTTTCTGTGGAAAGTTCGTAAAGGTTCGGTCCGACGGGAGGCCCGTGTAAGTTTTGGAAAAGTCTTGCCAAGTTGCCTTTTGGATGGGCTGTGACCCTTCACGTTCCCACCCATGGAGTATGAATCAATGGTCACCCACACCCTCTGCCCCACCGGATACTATCAACTTTTAAATCTTTTCTCTTGATAGGAGAATGAGGATACCTCACAGGGTTTTCAATTTCATTTCTCTGGTTATATGTGAAGTTGAACATATCTTCAAATGTCTATTTGCCATTTGTATTTCTTCTGTAAACTGCTTGTTCACATCCTTTGCCAAGTTTCCTATTTGGTATTTTGTCTTTAAAAAAAATTAATTTAACTTTTTTAAAATTTAAGTCTAGTTGATTTACAATGTTGTGTTAATGGTATTTTGTCTTTTCTGTACGGATTTGAAGGATCCCATTCTATTTTAGAGCAGAAGTTGGTCAAATATCTTTTACCAGTTTATCCCTTGACTTTCAAGGATAAAATGTTTAATTTTGGGGGGCCACAACACGTGGCTTGTGGGATCTTAGTTCCCCCACCAGGGATTGAACCCCAGCCCAAGGCAGTGAAAGGGCTGAGTCCTAACCATTGGACCACCAGGGAACTCCCAAACTGTTTAAATTTTAGGAAGTTAAAACCTTTCACTTTTTTTTCTAACTTTGATCTTACTCTAATAGAGATTCTCTCCTGTATTTAATTCTAGTGTTTTTACGATTGTGTTTTTTTAGTATTCAAATTTTTATCCATATAGACTGTATTTTTGTATATACTGTGATGTACTATGAACTTTTAAAATATAGACTCTAAGTACTAGAAGTAACTTCAGTTTCTCTACTTTTTTCCATCACAGGGAAGCGCTTGGAGAATATCTGGACGAGAAGGAGAGTGAGAAAGATCAAAGCAAGAGCTACAAACAGAAAGAAGAAAGCAGACTGGTAGGTACTGGCGAGTAACTGGGTCGCGACTGTCCTGTGGGACTGGGGCTTTGCTCTTCCTGTGCTGTGCCTTTGGTGGGCTGCAATGCCAAGCCCCGCTCCTCCCCTCTTCTTCCCTCCTGTCCTCTCCCTTCCCCCTTTCCCCTGTCCTTTCCTCAGGCTACCTTCGCAGACTTCAATCCCATCTCACTTCCCAACTCTTCCACGAATTCCTCCGCGGCGCAGGTTGAACTCTTTGACTTCCCGTCTGTACTATTCGTTTCATTTTAGATACTTTTCTGCCTTGTATGACTTTTCGAAGATGTGTGTGCGTGCGGTGTCCCCAGTGGAACTGTAAGTTCTAGGAGAGCGAGGGCCTCTTGGAGTAGCTGTGGAGTAGGGCAGAGCTTGTACCCAATAAACTCTAAAAGGAAGTCTTTGATCTCGCTCCCGTGGCGATGACAGGGCTCCTGAGACATGAATAAAGGACTTGGAGGGAGAGGCGCAAGAGGGAGAAACAGTAGTTCAAAGCAGCGCGCCGGAACTGGCACAGCGCCGCGTTTACTTAATTAATTGCATGCACAGTGACACCGTGGGCGTTGAGATATGGGAAAGAGCTCACCCAGACGGCCTGGTCAGGGAAGGTTCCACGGAGAAAGTGGGGTTTGAGCTGGGTCTTAGAAAAGTTAAATGGGATTTATAAAGGTGGAGAAGAGAGATCACTGCTAGCAGAAATTAAAGTGTATTTACTGGGAGAAAAAAATTTCAAAGTACTGAAATATTATTATAGAGCATAGAGGTATCTAGCAATAATTGACTAAGCTGTGCTGTACTGGATCAAGGATAAAATATTTTATTGTAGTGGAGAGAATATTGAACTATTATGGGTTCTTGTTCCAGATCACCTCTTTATACTTAGGTTGGTGATCTCTGAGTGTTTCTGTGTAGGATAAAAAGGGTATTATATATAATCTTGAAAATACTGTTGTAGTAGATACTGCTATAATCCTGAAAATACTGATACACAGTTCAGTATATTTTCAATTTTAGAGTGTCAAATTGAGTGTTAAACCAGAGAGATAATGTTGTTTTCATCAGCAGCTTTCCCAGGTTCCTTTCACTTAGGACTTAAATCATGAAGAGTGTGGCTATTGAAGAGAAATGTATAAAGAAAATGCTACCTTTCTCAATATCAAGGTATTAACAACCAGTTCTGTCCTAAGACCTGGGCAGGAGGGGCCCCTGTCCTGCGCCTTATCAATCATTTTTTTAAATGATAATTCTGTTTGTTTCCTGTTTAATCTTGGTCTACTCCAACTTTATAAAGATATTCTTCCATGTTTTCTTCTAGAAGCCTCATCGTTCTACTGTTTACATTTTGGTCTATAATCTAGACCAAAATGGATCTGGAATCCATTTTTGCGTGTGGTGTAAAAGTAGGGCTCAAGGTTCATTGTTTTCTAAATGGATCTTTAATTAACCCAGCACCATTTAGAGGGAAGATCATCCTCTCCCCTCTGCATTGCAATGCACCTTTGTTGCAAATCAGGTGAACATACTTGTTTGTTTCTAGATTCTCTATTCTGTTCCATTGGTCAATTGTCTTTATGCCAATTCCACACTATTTTAATTACTGTAGCTGCATGACAGTCCTTGATATCTGGTAGGGTAAGTCCTCCACCTTTGTGGCTCTTCAAGATGGTCTTGGCTGTTCTTGACCCTTTGCATTTCCATATAAATTTTAGAATTAGCTTCTCAATTTCCACCAAAAAAAAGCAGCTGGGATTTTAATTGAGATTGGATTGAATCTATAGATCAATTTGGGAAAAAATTAATATCTTACCAATATAGAGATTTATAATCTGTGAGGATAAATTATCCCTCCTTTTATTTAAGTATTCTTTAATTTCACTCAGCAATGTTTTATACTTTTTCTTTTTTTAATTATTATTTATTTTTGGCTGCATTGGGTCTTCACTGCTGCGTGCGGGCTTTCTGTAGTTGCAGCGAGCGGGGTCTACTCTTTGTTGTGGTGCCTGGGCTTCTCATTGCGGTGGCTTCTCTTGTTGTGGAGTACAGGCCCTAGGGAGTGCGGGCTTCAGTAGTTGTGGCACTAGGCCTCAGTAGTTGTGGTGCATGGGCTTAGTTGCTCCGTGGCATGTCGGATCTTCCTGGACCAGGGATCGAACCTGTGTCCCTGTGTTGGCAGGCAGATTCTTAACCACTGCACCACCAGGGAAGTCCCTATACTTCTTGAAGTTATAGTTGTTCATTGTTGATTATGTAAAAGTACAATTGGTTTTTATATATTGATCTGATATCCAGCAACCTGGTCAAATTCATTTGTTAATTCTAATAGTTTACCTGTAGGTTCTTCTTCTTTTTTTTTTACATATATAATCATCTGAAAATGACAGTTTTATCTTTTCCTGTTCAATTTTGATACCTTAAAAATTTTTTTTCTTGCCTTATTGTACTAGATAGGCCCTCTAGCCCATTGAATAAAAGTGGTAATGAGGAGGGTCCTGTGTCTTGTTCTGGCTCTCCTCTGGATGCACCCCCTCAAGTGGACTTGCCTCAAGTCTACTCAGAGCCCAAGTGCCCCTATTAGATCACTCTCTGAGTGTCACAGAGCTGCAAATTCCCTGCCCAAATGGTTCTGAACCCACTTTCAAGGCCTGCATGGACCTCTTCCCAGGGTCTGTCCTGCTCAGGGCAGACAAGGCCTCAGGGATGACCAGGGGTTTAGATGGAGCTCGCATGTGTGGTCTGGGAAATTCACATGCCTGCATCTGAAGGACTAGGAGTGTGAAGAGAATGGGGTGGGCTCCAGGGTGGTGGCCAGAGACTGGCTCTCCCTTAGCCAGCAAGTTCTGAAAGGAACTCTGATATGTAGTCTGAATTCAAACTAGGACTTATAAATTGTTATGAAGGTGCCAAGGTAGGTGGATAGAACATATTTAGTGGTTTATTACACCGAATTATATTTTTAAATATTTAGATATATGGTATGTGGACCTTCACTTAAACTCTCACCCTGGGTCTCAAAAATGTTAGGGGTGTGTCTGTTAATCTGATGGTAACATTTTCAGTTTTACTTTGAGACTTAACTACTTGATTCAGAAATTTCTGATGTTCGCATTGTCTGAGTAGAAAATAGAAAATTGCTGAAAACTACAGGAAAGCCATTACTTCCTTATGCATGTAAAACCATTTGGCACAAGTGATAAAGCTGCAGCTGTTTTTAAAAAGCCTGGAGTACCCTGGATAGCTGGGTGGAGGTTCAGTTCTGTATTCATTAAAACTGTATTTCAAAATTTCCTTAGAAAAATGAGATGAAATAGAGTCTCTGATCATTTCAGTGGCTCCCTGGAGCAGAGATATTTATAAGTTCCTAATTCAGAAATGATTCGAGAGTTGAAAAATTTGAATTCCAAAACAGACTTGGAAAAACTCAGGCATAACCTAAGGATACTTGAACTTTTTTTGAGAGGATTTATCATCTTGAAATCATGACATCACCAAAAGTTCAGGAGGGAAGGTACTGCATGTGAAATTTACAAAGAGGAATTTAGAAGGGGGGTACCAGTAGCAAAATTCCTGGTCCTTCGAGGGAGGGGGCAGTGCAGTCGGCTACAATTCTCTCCTGTATTAGAACACCTATAGCAAGAGGTTCCACGTAACATTAGCTTAAACAAAGTAGAAGCTTATTTCTCTGGTTCACTTAATAATTAGTTCAGAGCAGAAATAGTCCAGGGCTGATATGGGTGTTCCTTTGAGGTTGGGAACCTCACCTCATTCCACCCTTGCTTAGGTTGCCTTCGTCTGCTCACCACGTCATACTTTAGCATCACATGCCAGCCTGGGAGACAGAGAAAAAGGAGGCAGCAGAGGGCACACCTTTCCCCTTCAAGGCACAATTCAGAAGTGACACATACACTTCTGCTCATGTGTTATTGGTCAGATTGCATTCTAGCTGCAAAGGAGGTTGGGAGATGTATCTATTTTGGGAGGTCAAATGCCTAGCTAAAATTTGGGTGTTCTGTTATTAAAAGAAGAGGGGGAAATGGACATTGGAGGACAACTATTATTATGTGTCTCACATCCCCAACTGAGCTTCTTAGAAAGGACCCTGGCAGTGTCAGTCACTTGGAGGCCTGCTGGGGAAAGTGCTGAGATGCACCCAGAGCGGATGCCCACGTACTGATAGGCTGGTGGTCCCTCCTTTAATGAGAATAAACTAAAGTACATCCAGAATTGCAGAGTGCTATTAAATTGTAAGCTGTAACATCACATCACAAGTGTCCTGATGGAAACAGGTTGCTAAGTGGATGCTACACTTTAAAGTCTTAAGGTAGTTTTTAAAAAATATTTATTTTTTATTTTTTTATTTTTGCCTGTGTCGGGTCTTAGTTGCAGCATGTGGGCTTCTCTCTAGTTGTGGCGTGTGAGTTTTCTCTCCCTAGCTGTGGCGTGGGCTCCAGAGCGCATGGGTTCTGTAGTTTGCAGCACACGGGCTCTCTAGTTGAGGCGCATGGGCTTAGTTTCTCCACAGCATGTGGGATCTCAGTTCCCCGATCAGGGATCGAACCCACATCCCCAGCATTGGAAGGCAGATTCTTTACCACTGGACCACCAGGGAAGTCCCTTAAGGTAGCTTTTAATTCCTGCTTGGTTGGACTGAACACCTACAGACAGTTGTGCAAATGTTTCTAACTTTATAAATTCTTATTTGTTTTCAGAAATTGGCTAAACTGCTGCTCTGTGGCACTGAGTTGGTGACAAATATCCAGGTAGCTGCAGATATCAGAGAGATCCACAGGAGAGCCGAGGAAGAGGAGCTAAAGCGTCAGAGGTGAGGGTGAGGACCCACCCTGGCTCTTCAGTGATGTATCTCCTCTCTGGGTCCTCAAATTCTCCCTGTCTTTGTCAAACCTAGTCTAGTAGAATCCACTTCTTGCCCCTTACGAATCCTCCCTCCTTCTTTCTTTCCTTCTCTCCCTCCCTCGTTGCTTCCCTCCTCCTTCCTCAAGTATTACCTTCTTCTTTTTTTTTTTTGTGGTACGCGGGCCTCTCCCGTTGAGGAGCACAGGCTCCGGACGCGCAGGCCCAGCGGCCATGGCTCACGGGCCCAGCCGCTCCGCGGCATGTGGGATCTTCCCGGACCGGGGCACGAACCTGTGTCCCCTGCATTGGCAGGGGACTCTCAACCACTGCGCCACCAGGGAAGCCCACCACAGTACAATTTTAACAACAATATTTTCAGTTGTTCAACATAAGTAGTTCTCCCCACCAGCAACTTTACTAGTGTCACCAAGATATAATTTATTCTTGAATCTTCCCACTGCCTGTCATGGCTTGTACCAGGGACTGAATTGGCAGGGACAGCTGCAGAAACTCCCTGAGGGCCCTGATGAGGAGTTAGACTTCTCCTGCAGTCACTGAGGAAAAATGGAAGGTCGCGAGTGGCAGAGTTACAAGATAAATGTGGGTTCTGGAAAGATAATCTGACAGCTGTTTCTCATTTTTTAGCAAAAAAAAGTTAATTGAATTATAAGATGTACTATGTGCCCTAGCTTGGAAGGTGGGAAGGAGAGAGGGGATCATAAGATAATTATGTTGTGATTCTTGTCCTTAAGGGAGTTTGAACCCTCGTTTGGAGACAGTCTCATAGAAGGACAGTCTGTTAAAGTTGGGAGAGGGTTGCAGGCATATGTCATGGCCCCTCTGTTCTCAGAAGGGGCCTCACATCTCAGCCCTAATACCTCCTTCTATCCAGCCCCATCCTCAGTGTTCTCCATCACATGGTTTCTTTGGAATTTCTGGAATTCTGGGAGATCATCTCTATTTTCCATTACTAATGGTGGAGTTTTCCTTTTTGTATGTTCCACTGGTCATTTTTTGATAATTTGGGAGAGGAATGGCCAGACAGTTGAGGTCACGTCAATAGTAAAAAATAATGAGTGCCATTTAAGTGACTACTGTGCTGGGAATAATTTTATTTAATCCTGACAACAGCCATAGGAAGGTAGTGATAAGTGGAATATTTATAAATGGAATATTTCCTGCCATATCAATAAACAAAGGATGTCACAGTCATCAACGATTGCAGTCCTCCAGCGTGAGCCAGTGAGCCCTGAGGAGACTCAGGGTTGAAAAGAATACCTGCCATCTAGCAGCCGTCAGACTGCAGCCACTCCCTGCAGTGAGCCCTGAGGAAACTCAGGATGTGAAAACACAGGATACTGGCCCCAGATAGCTGAGGTGCACATCACAGGAATGATATGAGTGAGCCCAGACTCTTGCATCTTCCCATAGAAAAGCGCTAAATTCCTTAACTTGAGATATCTGGTTTCCTTTAACAATAATCTCTTGACGTTCCCAACTACCTGCTAAACTCCTATTTACCCCGGCTCCTCCCAGCGCCTCCCAGGGGCAGTTTCTCAGAGTTATCTGAAACTCTGTCTGCAAACTCTGTCTGGCTGCAGTCCTCATTTTGCCCCAAATAAAACTTAACTCACAACTCTTATGTTGTGCATTTTTTTTAAGTCAACGGTTGATCATTTCGTCCTCTCTATTCTACAGATGAGAAAAATGGGGCCTGCAGAAGTTAAGCAATTTCTCTAAAGTTGAGAGCCAAGTAGCAGAATCAGTATTTGAACACAAGCTATGGGACTTGTGACCAAGTGGTTAACTACTGTTTGTCACCATCTTACTCAGAAGTATGTGACAAATTGACTCTTGATCTGTGTGTGTGTGTGTGTGTGTGTGTGTACAGCCTTAATGTTGATCCATTTTTGTTATGTGTCACTTTGTTTATTCGGTCTCAGTTACTTAGAGTCAAGCATTAAACTAAAAGAAGATTTCTCAGAGCCCGGTTTGGTTTTCAGGCAGAGCTGGGTACCCGGGCCTGTTTTACAGACCCTAGAGAACCAGCCTGCTTTCTTGGAAGGCAGCCTCAGGAGCTGGGCTGTTTGTATTTGCAGACTTGAAAAGCTGGAGAACGAGGTCAAGACCAGTCAGGACAAATTTGATGAGATCACCGTGAAGTGGGAGGAGGGCAAACAGAAGAGAATCCCCCAGGAGCTGTGGGAAATGCTCAACACCCAGCAGGTGCACTGCGCTGGGCTGATAGAAGATAAGAACAAGCTGATCAGCGAGTTACAGCAGGCAAGAGCCCGGCCCTCGGTCCTGGCTGCCGGGGATGGAGCTGGGGGATGTTAGCTTCTCCTGAATGGAGAAAGGCGGAGGCTTTACTTGTTACCCAGAATGCGATATAGCTCAGGCAATACACTTTTTTAAAATCTATTTTGTATTGAAGTATGGTTGAATTACAATGTTGTGTTAATTACTGCTGTACAGCAAAGTGACTCAGTTATACATATATATACATTCTCTTTCATGTTCTTTTCCATTATGGCTTATCACAGGATATTGTTCATTGATTAGCTGAAGCACCCTGGGCTTTCTGGGAGGCTGCAGGGAGATTTGCAACAAGTAGTCATTGAGGGGTCTGATCCTGCGCTGCTCGTTGAGGCTTTGCCCCGAGCTGAGCCCATGGCCTCCAGACACCCGTGTTTCTCCCAGGCCCTCCCAGCCTCTCCCGGGCACCTTCCCTTTGTGCAGTTATAATTCCTAGCGCCTGATGCTGATGGGAGGGGTCCCCCCCGCCACCCATGGGGTGAGACGTGGCTGGCAACTTCTGGCTTCTGTCTCAGTTGATGACCAACGTTTTTTTTTTCAGTACGCGGGCCTCTCACTGCTGTGGCCTCTCCCGCTGCGGAGACATGCAGGCTCAGCGGCCATGGCTCACAGGCCCAGCCGCTCCGCGGCATGTGGGATCTTCCCGGACCGGGGCACGAACCCGTGTCCCCTGCATCGGCAGGCAGACTCTGAACCACTGCGCCACCGGGGAAGCCCCAACCTTTGGCATGCTCTTCTCTAGGAGTTAAATACAAAGGATGGCCAGTACGTGAAGGATTTGAAGAAACAGTCGGGTGACATCTGCCTGCTCCTGGAGAGGATGGAAGAACAGGTGAAAAATGTGATGAAAACCTTTCGCCAGGAGCTCCAACACATCGAGGTGATGGCATGCGAGAAAGCTGCCCTCTGCCCCTGGGAGGCCCCTGGGAGGAGGCCCCTGGGAGGTGGCTGCCTGTGGCCTAACCGCCCAGGGAGGGCCCCCAGATGTCTTGGTCCTCTCATCGCTGTCTCTGCTCTAGCATTTCATTGACTTATTTATTGATACACTCACTCCTCCAGCAAACATGCAAGTGTCTACTAAATGGCAAACACTGTGCCAGGGGCTGGAGATACAACCATGGACAAAGTCCTGGATGAAGCCTGTATTCTAGCAGGAGACAGCTAGACAATAGGGATAAATTACTAAGTATATCATTTGACAGGTGTGACAAGCACTTGGAAAGAGAATAAAAGAGGGGTAAGAGGAGTGGAGGAGGGAGATTAGTGCTCCAGAAGCAACAGGCATTTGTGAGCCATTTATTTGTTGTGTTTATGACAGTCAGGGATGGAGGGAGAGGAAAGGGGCGTGCCAAACAGGATCCAGGAACCAATATTCTGGATTTGAATGAAATCTTAAGGATTGAGATCTAGACAGACCTTTCCAAAATGGAAGAGAGCCAAGAGGTCGGGGCCTCTTTGGATTATTACAGACTTATTTCTGCATTCCTGAGTCTACCCCATCCCCTGTTCTGTGAGCTCCACGCTGCCTTTGCTTCATGGGAACCCCAGCCATAGCAATGCTCTAACCCGAGTCCCGGCTGAAGACATGCCAGGGTTGGCCCTGGGACTGCAAGGCGCTGGCCTTTCCTCAGCTTCCTGCCTCGCTTATCCAATTGACACAGGGCAGCTGGCATGTTTCCTCTCCGCGTGAAGTCCGCGTGAAGCATAGATTTCGTAACACTTTCCACGCAACTCATTCCACAGTCCTTTGGTTGCATGAAACTTGGCAAGTCTGCCTTTGGATTTGACTTTGTGGGTGGCAATGTGGCACTGGTGCTGTTGTCTGAGATTTCTTTGACGCTGTGGGACCTGCCTAATTAAAACAGACACAAGAGCCCTTTTCCTTCTGGGTCGCAGAAAGCATTTGAGGTGGAGCGACAGGAGCTGCTGACCAGCAATAAGAAGAAATGGGAGCAGGCTCTGCAGGCTCACAACGCCAAAGAGGTCAGGGGGCGGCCGATGGGGGAGGGGGCAGGGGTGTCAAGGGTGGTCCATAGGGTCTGGGGTGATGCCTCTTGTGGCTGAATTTGCTAGCCTTTTTGGACCTTGGGGAGGAGTGCCGTGGCCAACATCCCTGACTGCACCTGCCAGTTAACCAGCGGGGACTGCGGATGGCGCCCTCTCGTGGTGGTGGGCAGTACCACCCGTGCAGCCCGCTGTGGTTTCCACAGTCCTCCCACTCTCTATTTCCTGGGTGTCTCCCCCAACCATGGCTATTTGCTGCCCACGAAGATGTTTTAAGACACATTTTAAAGGGTGTGGGGTTTTTGCTTTATTTCAGAGACTTAAAGAACAAAGAAATAATATGACCAAGATCCACTGGGTATTTTTTTTTTTTTAAAGAAATACAAATGTCTGACTGCAGGGTCTGCCTTCCTCTTAGAGTTTCTGGAGTAGAACCCCATTAGGCAATACAAGCCATAGCCTGGGAGTTCAAAGCCTTGGGGCACAGGGGTTCTGAGGGCAGGCAGACTCCCTCCGGAGTCGGAACAGGGATGGGACCTGCCCTTCCCCTTGTCTCCCTGTGCCTTCAGCTGGAGTATCTTATGAACCGCATCAAGAAAGTGGAGGACCACGAGAAGCATCTCAACAAGCAGAGGATCTGGAACTGCGAAGAGTACAACACGATCAAGATGAAGCTGGAACAGGACGTGCAGGTGTGACTTTTCCTCCTCCAGAGTGACTGGGTGGCTCAGCAGGCGGAGAGCACCTGTGAATGTCTCTTCCTTAGCAACCACCCATACTATTCTAGAGCTAGTCCATTCAACCAGTACTTGTTATCTGCTTTTTTTTTTTTTTTTTTTTTTGGTGGTACGCGGGCCTCTCACTGTTGTGGCCTCTCCCATTGCAGAGCACAGGCTCCGGATGCGCAGGCTCAGCGGCCGTGGCTCACGGGCCCAGCCGCTCTGCGGCATGTGGGATCTCACGGACCAGGGCACGAACCCACGTCCCCTGCATCAGCAGGCGGACTCTCAACCACTGTGCCACCAGGGAAACCCTCTGCTTTCTTTTAAATGATTGTATTTGAAGGAACTCATGTACAGGATACACGTGGAGGAATGCTTTCTTTAATAAACCAGTGGAAAACCGCCAAGATGCTGAAGGGGTCTGGAAACCATGGCACGTGAGGGATCGTTGAGAGAATAGTGCATTTTCACGGGGTGAAGGGAAAATGTCCCTAGGGTCAGGTAGCTAGCTTTGTCACATGGCCAGTGCTAGGACAGCCACCATCCAAAGGGTGTCTACCGTATCCCAGACACTTAACACACAGTATCTCTAACCCTCACAGTCACGTGAAGGGGAGAAATCACTAATGGCATTTTATACACGAGGAAACTGAGGCTCAGAGACAAGGCTACTTATCTGGTAAATGGTAAGCCCTGGATTGAAACCCAGTTCCGTGTGCCTCAGTAGCCTGTATCCTTCCCAACGTGCCAAACAGCCCCCGACTGATGGTTGAACGTAGCAGTAAGGCAGGTTCTGACTCACCATCAGAAAGAACCTCCTCATACTTAGAACTGTCTAATACAGAAAAGGGTCAGCCCACAAAACAAAGAGTCCCTTATCTCATAAAGTATTCATAGGCTGAATGACTATGTCTGTCTTCAGTGTAGAAGAAGGATTCCTGCAGTGGGAAGGAGGTTAGATTTTTCTGGTTTCTAAAGTTCTTTCCAAACCTAGGATTCTGTATTTCAACATCGGTTAAAAAAAAAAAATCATCCCTAATTATATTTAGATGTAATGTAATTGTGTCTTAATATTCAAGCAGGTTCCTGTTCTATTCATTTCAGTCTTTATCTAGAAAAACGTGTTAGATTAAAGCTTTTCCACATAGCCTTTGGTAGAATTTCAGGTCTTAACTCCTCTTGTAGCTTTATATAACGAGGTTAAATTAAAAAAACCCGTTAGCGAATTCCCTGGCTGTCCAGTGGTTAGGACTCGGCGCTCTCACTGCCGTGGCCTTGGGTTCAGTCCCCGGTCGGGAACTAGGATCCCGCAAGCCACAAGGCAAGACCTAAAAAAAAGCAACCCCCGCCCCCAAACCCTATTAGATTACAAATATTTTTCCAGTTGAGAATTTTCTTGAGCCTTATACTAACGTCATGGAGCTGAGTGTTAGACAAAGAACAGTAGAAGTCTGTAAGAAAGCAGCACTGCTTCTGTGGGCTGTACACATTACACTTTTAACGAAAATGGCTATTGTTAAGCTTTCTGAAGTTATCTTGATTCTACGATCATTTATATGACAAAAGTACATACTGTTGGCCTCAAACAGTGAAATAATGGAAACTCATGTTCTTTTTTGTTGTTCTTTTGTTTTGTTTTTCCTTTTGTGGTAAAGACCTTTAATATAAGACCTACCCTCTTAGCAAATTTTTAAATATACGGTACAGTATTGTTAATCATAAGCCCTCTGTTGTACATTTCCAGAATTTATTCATCTTGCATAACTGAAACTTTGTACCCTTTGACCAATACCTCCTCATCTTCCCCTCCTCCAGCCCCTGGCAGCCCCTCCTAGCAAATTCTACTCTCTGCTTCTAGGAGTTTGATTATTTTAGATCCTACATGTAAGTGAGATCATGCAATATTTGTCTTTCTGTGTCTGGCTTATTTCACTTAACATAACGTCCTGCATGTCCATTTATGTTGCTACAAATGGCAGGATTTCCTTTTTCTTTTAAAGGCTGAATATTATGCCATTGTATATATATACCACTTTTTAAAAATCCATTAGTCCTCATCGGACATTTAGGTTGTTTCTATACCTTGGCTATTGTGAATAATGCTACAATGAATGTGGGAGCGCAGATACCTCTTCGAGGTCAATTTTTTGGGGTATATACCCAGAAGTGGGATTACTGGATCAAATGGTAGTTCTATTTTTAATTTTTTGAGGAACCTCCATCTTATTTCCTTAGCGGCTGCACCAATTTGCATTCCCACCAGCAGCACAGAAGGATTCTCTTTTCTCCACATCCTTTGTTTTTTGATAAACAGCCATGCTGATAGGTGTGAGGTGATATCTCATTGTGGTTTTGATTCGCATTTCCCTGAGGATTAGTGATGAGCATCTTTCATATGCCTGTTGGCCATCTGCATGTCTTCTTTGGAGAAATGGCTCTTCAGGTCCTTTGCCCATTTTCTAACTGAGTATTTTTTTGCTATTGAGCTGTAGGAGTGGAACCTCATGTTCTTAATCCAATGTTCAAATGCTTGAACGAAGCCAAAAAAATTCTGGTACATGGGGAGATTTTAGAGGTTAGGGGGTAAGACTAGGGAGGTGAGGGGCAGAGAGGCAGGGAGCCTGGGAGACCTGGCTTTGCTGGCTCCCTCTGTCTGGATGGACTAACAGTGGAGTGTGGGTATGCAGGAGGAAGGCAGATGGAGATTCTCAGAGTGGGAAAGTGTGTGCAGTTCCTCTGTGTAACAGTTCCTTCCTGTGTTAGAGTTGAGTATACTGTACCACACTTCACCCTTTAGCTGGGAAAAGGTAATCAAATCAGGGATTACGCATATTGCAATTTGTGGAATATTTTAGTAGACTGAACTTTATCATAGTGCCTCTGAGCTGCATTCACTAGATAGTAAAGTTAAATAGTGTCGATTTTTGTCAAAAAGATAACGGCATGCAGCTCAATTCCTAACACTAATTCATAGCACTGTGTCAGTTCTAAAATATGGAACTAAAAATTTTGCAAGCCACAAAAATACAAAGGATCCAATACACATGGATATGGTTTGATAGGTGAAGCATAAGAAGTAAAAATAAGAAGATGCACTTTTCAAGTGCTTACTGCTAGCAAGGTCACACTAGCAATGAATGAAGATTTTACCACTGCTGTCCACCACCCCAAACTAAAACTGCTAGAAACACCTAGTTCTTGATGCAGGAAGCAAATGGTTTTTATTTTTAGGCCTTACCTGCTCGTTTAAAATTGTGAAATGGCTTAGTTCAACTTTAATACCAGAATATTCATCACAAAAAGTTAAATACAAGTTATTTATTTAACAAGTATTGTGAACTTACATGGTGCAAAGCATAAAAATAAATAAGATACAATTTCTGTCCTTAAGGAATTTACTATCTTTTGAGCGAGAAAGCAAGCTACGTAAATAGTATAAATAGTATAAAAGAGTGAGCAACAGGGAAGAAAAGGGTAAGCAAGAGTGTAGGATGGAGAGTCTGCAGTTCCAAATGGAATCCAGGGGTTCCCTCCCATCCCCACAGGGTTGAGATCGGTGATAAAGAGGCTCAGTGGGGTCTTTAGAATCAGCTGAGAAGGCCAGAGAGAAAGGCTGTTCTAAATTTCCATTCTGCTGGGGCGGTATTGGCTACCAGGGGCGTCAGCCCAGGGTAGGAGATGGTTCCAGAAAGCAGCTTCCTTGCTCCTACTGCCCCAGGAAAAAGAGGGGAAAAGGGAGGTGCGATCAACACCTGGAGTACCTGCGACATTGAAGGATTTTCGTGGCAGGTTAGATTGTAATCTTTATAAATTATTCCCCCAAACTAACCATGATGTTTTGCCATTAGTCTTGGGAACACGGAGTACAACTTTGCAAAATACCCTTGGATAATTGAATAATAAGCACAAGCATTTAACAAGATCGATGACAATTTTTTTGGTATTAAAAATATCTAAACTTTATTTTATTTAACATCTTTATCGGAGTATAATTGCTTTACAATGGTGTGTTAGTTTCTGCTTTATAACAAAGTGAATCAGTTATACATATACATATTTTCCCATATCTCCTCCCTCCCTCCCATCCTCCCTATCCCACCCCTCTAGGTGGTCACAAAGCACCGAGCTGATCTCCCTGTGTGATGCAGCTGCTTCCCACTAGCTGTCTACTTTACATTTGGTAGTGTATATATGTCCATGCCACTCTGTCACTTCAGATTACAATTTTTTAATATGAAACTATTCTCAATATATGACAATCAAGGACAGCTATATATTGAGACTAAAACCTGTGATAATTAACAATAGAGTCACCGGTACTAAAATTATTACGAGCAGAAGGTGTTGCAAACAAATAATGAGTACCAGAATTCGTGTAATTGCCTTCTGTAGACACTGAACTGCAAGAGGCAGGAGACCGTGATTAGTTCTGTAAATTCATCAACAGCACTGCCAGCCACTCCTAAGGGGCATCACGAACGTGAAGCCCCCTGCAGTGGTCTTGGGACAGAGCGGAGGTGAAGGGAGGGCTGATCTGTGATCTGTGTGTATGTTGCATTGCTCGTTCCTCCAGGCGTCAGTTCCCTAAGAGCATTAGCAAAGAGCAGGAGCAAATGTTTTCAAGAAGAGGAAATAAAATCGGCGAATAAAATTCAACTGCGTGCACAAGCAGAACACTGTAAATTAAAACAGTCAGGTGACGGATTATAATTATTATATATATATTTGTCTATAAAATCAGCTCAGATTTAAGGTCTTTCTTTCAGGCCACATCGAGTGGCTGGTTAGCTCAGTTGGTTAGAGTGTGGTGCTGATAAGTTCCTTCAGGTCACAAAGAAAAAGACATGGCCTCATTACTTTTGTTCAGTTTTGTAAACTGTGTTCAGCTAGGTGAAATATTGGTGGTGGTTCCACAAAACCAACAAAAAAAGTGATGTCAGTGATATTTTTTTCCTTTTAAAATGTGTTACGTGGGAAAAATAGAGTCCATTTACATAATTATTATTATGTAATAATCTGCCTTTCGAATGAAATTCACACGAGAATTCATATGGTAGGGCTCACATTTATAACTCAGGTGCTCTTGCTGTGTTATGAGTATAAAAACTGTTCTATGGCCCAGTAAGTTTGGGGAATTCTGTTTTAGTGACAGGGGCTCATTGCAAAGCTCTAGGAAGAAGGAAGTCACCGGATATGGTCAGAACAGACACCCAGGCACTCCGGGTCATGGGGCTCCTGGGTGCCTCCGTCCCAGCAAAGCCTGGAACTCATTCATTGTCATTCCAAATCCAGAGCAGCTCTGGAGACCTCCTTCTCTGTGAGTGTTCACCCTTTCTCAGATTGTCGCCATCCAACAAGGAACTTTACTATTGGACTTCTGTGCCAAGCCACGTTGACAGTGGCCTCCCTGGTGTCCAGGGCTGGTCACACTTGAAGTAGTGGGCTGGTTTCGCTTGGAGCACGGCGGCATAAATCATCATGACTTTGTAGGAAGAATTGCTGAGGGTCTCTTTCCCCACTTGGCACTCACAGTCATCCCTAGAAGGGTCCAGGGCCCAGAGCAGTGGCTCAGGCTGGGACCACCCCAGATAACTGCACTTGAGCTGAGGCCTTCCATAGGCTCTTTGGGATAATATTCAAGTCAGGAATTTCTAAATTAAACTTTAATCCTGCTCAGGAGGAGTGGGCTGCGGCTCCCGACAGCTCCCTGCCCAAGGGCTGGGCCTGCCCTGCACAGTGCTGAGAGCTGACGGGGTGGGGAAGCGGGTACTTGCACACGGCTAGTGGGGTGTGAACTGTAAATTGCTTTGTGGAGAGCCTTTGAACTTCACTCCTGAGAACCTACCTTAAGGAAATAAAATACCCCCAAAGTTTTAAATGTAATTCTTCCCACCATTATTTTATAATATTGAAAATTATCAAAACAATATAAATGTATTTATACATTTATAAATGTATATACTGTAGGGAAATGGTAAAACATTATGGTATATAAACATAAATATTTCCTATAGGGTAAATTATAATATAAAAATATGCACCATTAATATTATATTAATAAAACTTGATTGTCATGGAAAATTCTTAAGTTGTAATAGTAAAGGAGAAAAGTGGGATATAAAATTGTAGGTATAGTTGGATCTCAATTATGTAAGGAACACTGGAAAGAAACAGGCCAATATGTCAACAGAAATTGCCTTTGGGAGGTGGAATTATGAGTAGTTTTTCTTCCCCCTTCTCCTATGTCTCCTCCTTTATCCTTTACTGTACTTTCTGTGTTTTCTACAATGAGCAAATATTACTTTCACAATGAGGAAAAGTTTTTACAAAGAAAAGCATATAACTAGAAAAAAGTAAATAAAAATTTGACTGAAAGTAGAGAAATTGAGAGGTACAATTAGTTATCATCCTGGTGACCAAGATGGTTCTTCACTCACCACCTGTTAAAGAAGAGATAGAACAGGCCTTCTGTTCTGAAGGAGATGTTCAATTCTTGTCCCATAATGGAAAATTTTAACATCTCTGGGGTAGCTAAGCAGATCCTGGTGACTAATTCCCTCAGTTACAGTGTGGGGATCACCGACTCCACATGGAAGGTGGGAATGACTCACCCTCTGATGATGGGTGATTGCCTTTGTTCTCCTGTTTCTCACCTCCTGGCCAGTTCTGCTCCTTGAGGATGACCCAGAGCAGTCTGGAATCTCTTCCTTCCTCTGTTGATTCCTTGGCGAGGGTCTGTAGTCGAATGGAGGGAGTTGGGAAGGAGGCTTGAAAGAATGTGGTATGTGGCATGTCATATGGCTGCCTTATCCAGATCTGATTGTACTTAATTGCATCTTCCATTCCTGCACCTCCATTCGAGAAAGGCAGGAGTGAGCCAATGTGTATTTGCCCTGTTCCAGCCTTGCCCCTCCCTCATCCTTTTCACCAGCTGCAGAAGGATCTTTCTACCTTGCGGGGACTAGTAATTCCACTCCTCCCCCTAACGTCTTAGTGGCCCTCCTTGGCCTTCAAGGATAAAGCATTAGACTCCTAGCTCCTTCAGGCCCTGCTGCTCCGTCAGCCTCATCTCCACCATCCCCTCCCTGCTTCATACCTCACGTCCTAAACTGCTCGTGGTTTCCCCAAAGCACCCGGCTTTCCCTTGCCCCTCTAGACCTCTCTCCCCTCCACCGGAGTAACTCCTACTCATTCTCCAGGCCTCAGACACACGAATGCCATCTTTTCAGGGACGCCTGCCCTGCCCTCAAGGCCCAGGAGAACCCTCCTCTCATTGGCCCCATACCTGTGCTTACCCTGATCTTGCTTCTTGTCACCAGTGCTTGTTCATCTGTCCCTCTCCTAGACAGGGAAGGACTGGGCCTTTTTCACCGTGTTTTCCCAGCAGCACCTAGAAAAGCGTCAGACATATAATAGGCACTCGATAAATATTTGCTGAACGAATGAACACGACTAATGATGATCCAAATAGTAAACATGGTTGCCTCTATCCTCCTTTAAAATGAACGTGGTTTGCTAAACACCGACATTGACAACTGGAAGGTCAGAGCGGGGACCTTGCAGGTTTTTTGTGGCCATGTTAACTTTTATGGTTTTTCTAGTGGGGCTGCTTGTTCTCTAAAGGGTCTGGAGCAGAGAATGAGAGGTAGCTGTACTTGAACTGTGCTCTAACTCTGATCTCTCTTAGACTTTAAGCACGTAGGCTTTAGCTTGCCCTTGAACGATTTGTATTTTTTCAGGTTGACCTTAGTTTGCCTCTAATGATACATTTTCTAAGAATTCA